>NW_010535911.1:512-10883 GCF_000687285.1 Phaethon lepturus
CGCGGGCGAGGTGGTGCCTGCCGGAAGAGGATGCAGAGAAGGAGCAGCAAAGACCTGCGGAGCCTCAGTTGCATTTAAGCATCCTGCCGAAGTCTGCCGGTGACCGACTTCGGTGTGCAGAAAGTGCCTGCGGGCTGGCTCTTCCCGGCGGCGACTCGGCGTTTGTGTGTTAATTCCTCTTAAGCTGACGCTGAGCCTAGCTTTGCAGCGGGACCGGGAAGGCTGGCGCTTAGCACAGCCGCTGAGCCGGCCCAGGAACCGCACGAACCCAGGCAGCTTGCCTCCCGTACCAGGCAGATGAAGTTATGTTTTCCTCCTGCAGGTCTTGGTTTCATTTTTCTTTGTATTTGCACCGTATTGTTCCTCCACAGAGTCATGTGCCAATTATTTTGTTAAAATCCCGGAATTCAATAACTCTTTAAAATGCAGATTAGTGGAAGTTCACATCAGTGGTGTTCATACGTATATATATGAAGAGTCTAGTATTAAAAAGATGTGTCTTCAGCGAAATCAAGGCCATTACCATATAGCTCGCCTGGCCCTCAAAGGAAAACTTGCTTGACTTCTCAGTTTATATCTCAGAAATTGCCAAAGCAGAGGCCAGGAGCAGCATGAGGTCCTTAACACTCCAGAGTGCTGCCCACAAGCATCTCCTCTTTAATAGAGATTTGGCTCTCGAAGAAAAGAGATTTCAGCATGTAGCTTGAATGCAGTGAATGACCTGAGTTACCGCAGAGTGAAACTTGTAATTTTTGCAGCCAAGAGGCTTTATTGCCACTACCGATCAGGAAAAGGGTTGTGCAATTTTTCCTTCTAGTGGAAACTGGTTGAATAACGTTGGGGAATTTTGATGATGGTAGACAAAAATGTAGGAATGAAATAGGAAAAAGTAGGATCAATGTTTTTCTTGGTTTTCTACTTTTTAACGTTAAGCTGCATCTCATACCGCTGGTACTGTCCTCCTCCTGTTAGAAGTGGGGGTTTATTGGTTATCATGGGGTAAGAGAAGTTTTATTCATAAGACCGTTTACTGCAGCTCTTTCAAGCTTCTTTCAAAAATTGCATTTTGCAGGTGCCACAGACAAGGCCGGCTCCAGAGACATCCAGGTTGGTTGATCTTCTTTCAAGGGAAAAAACCCAGCTTTGACTGGATTTTTGTAAACATGACTGGCTATGTTTGCTAATTTTGTGTTTGATGGTATAGCTCTGAAAAAAACCCCACCCTTTGTTGAGTGTGCTAAATCATAGCAGTCACACAGAGTGACTGCCTGAGCTCACCCTTTTTATTGCTCCAAAGAAAGCCGTGCTAATCTGGCTTGGGTTTCTCACCTCTTCTCCAGTGCTTAAGCATGTTGTCAGCTGCTCTGATCGTCTTTTTTCATTTATGAAAAGCATTAATGATCTCAGGGTGCTATCATGCGTCTGTACTGGTCACCAGGGCTGTGGAGGTGTGTTGAGTGACTGTAAAATGATGCAGTGCTTCCCATTAACTTTAAATCCCTGCGATCTCATTTGCAGCCTGCTGTGGTCCACCTTCAAGGCCAAGGCTCAGCAATCCAAGTGAAGAATGGTAAGGATCTCATGATACATGCAGTTACTGAAACGAGCCCATCCTGCACCCCTAGCCTCATACCTGGGTCTAAGTCCACGCTGTAACGCAGATCCCCGATTATCCCTGCTGCTGGCCTCCCCCCGCAACAGTCTGATTCCCTTGCCCAGACCCTCTCAGAGGAGTCTTCTGTCCAGTGTTCATCCCTGTTTCTCCTGTGCTCCTATTTTTCTCCCAGATTATCTCTATCCTGTGCATCCCAGTAATTCTGACCTGCTGAATCTCCCTTCTCTTGACCTCCAGATAGATGACGTGCCTCCTCCAACCTGCTGTTGTGTCACCAGTTTCCCTCAGCCCCTCGGCAACCAGCCTTCTTTCCCACTCTTCTATTTTAAGCACGCAGTGTGTCTTTTTACTGCCTCGGCCCCATTAGCCTGTGTTTTTCTCCAGTTTTCCCAGTAATTTATGGCAGGGGAAGGCACAGCTGTTGTGTGGGGATACAGAGGTGCACAGCCACTAGCTCCTCCCGCGTTACGCTGCAAGCCTGCACACACGCAGCCTCCGCGGTCCCTTGCGCATCTCTACCCCCACCGACAGCCTTTAAGCTCGAGTCCTGCCAAGCCATTTCACGTCCACAGGCAGCTCTTTGCTCTTTGCTCCTTCCTCCCTGGATCCCTATCCAATTTCTGCTCGAGTTCCTGCTCTTCTTGCCAACAGCTGGGTCTCATTCATTAGCTGCTGCCTCCCTGCTCACGATGTCTGGCTGTGCTGGAGAGGAGCTGGCTGTCTTGTCCCCTTGCCTGAGTCACCGCGTGCGGCTCCCCGGGGAGCGCGGGCAGCAGCCCTGGTGCACGTACCCCCACCCTGGACCTCGAGGGCTGCAGCTCCCAAGGGTTGGTGCAGCAGGACCCCCTGCCCACCAGCTTCTGCCCCGTGCCCGCGATGATGAGGGCTGGCCAACGCTTCTGTTGAAAGGCAATTTCTCTCTTTCAGCAGACGTGAGCTGTGGGAGCTGAAATTTCTCATGGTTAGGGAAGTATGCTTACAGCGGGGCGGGGGAAGGCTCCCCAAAACAAAAAGGAAACCGGCCTTTCTTAAGAACAATACGAGGGAAAAGATGCTGTTTTGCTTATGTTCAAAAAGTAATTATCCCTTTATTAATGGGAAGCCTGTATGTTTACAGAGCGTACGCTACTCCCTAAGAGTGGGAATTGCCCTGTAAGTGTTCTTCCCTGCTGCTCGGGAACAATCTGAGGCTCTGCGCCATTAATGCTGTCCAGCTGACAGCCAGCAGAAAACACAGCCTGGCTGGTTTGCAACTGGGGGCAGGGAGCTGAAAAGCAGCGCAAGACTGGGAGGAAGAGAGTTGTATTTGATAAAATAGGGCACCTACAGAGAATGGCTCTGTTCTGGGCTCATGGTGAAGTGTGCGTCCTCTGGACCTGCTTGTTGGCCCATCCAGAGAACAGAGGTCTGCTCCTGCCATCAGTTATTCCATTGGCTCCAATGCCAGAGGACTGGGTCGTGGATTTATAAATCCCTGACGCTCAGTTAGGAGTTAATGTGGTGTGACGTGATGCAATTTTGTACTTTGTTGTTATTTTGGCTTTTAAAAACCTAGGAAATGTAATGACAAAGCATTTGTTAAAGTAATGCTAGTTACAAAGTCAAGAATGTCGAAGTCAAGGAATACCAGAATTAAAATCGATTGTGTAACCCTAAGTTGGCCTCCACGCACAGATTTGTCCTGAGAGATGATGCAGTCCTCTAGTTGCACACAATTCTTTCCACAATACTGTTGTCTCTTTTGCTGCAAGGACTAGTTTTCCTCTAGGGATGATCCTAAGGCTTAAAGTGAGGCTGAAGGCTGTATTGAGATGCTTCTGCTGAGAACAGCTTCCAGCCCAGCAGCACTGAGAGAGGGGCAGACAGATTGGCCACATGTAGTCCCATTCCCATGAGGACAGGAATCACCGTTGTCACAGAATCATTAAGGTTGGAAAAGACCTTTAAGATCATCAAGTCCAACCATCAACCCAACACTACCATGCCCACTGAACCATGTCCTGAAGTGCCATGTCTACATGTTTTTTGAATCCTAGCCTTGCTGTGGTCCTCAAGGACGTACCCGTTGACATGGCCTTCAGCACACCATCTGTTGAAGCTCTGCTTTGCTTAGTGTGGAAGCTGGGTAGAGAGGTGTGGGGAGGGGAATAAATGAAATAGAAAGTAGTGGAAGAGATTTAATGGTCTCAAGGCTGGGTGATGCCAGTTGAGGATCTTTCTTGGAGAATTGGATCCTGGTCCTACCTCTGCTGCAGAGCTTCTTCCATGATACGTAGTGTAGTACAAAAGGCTGTATGCCGATTTTCCAGGATGAGGAGAACGACTCTTGGCGAGGACAAGCAGAGATGTAAATCAGTGGTGCTGTGCTCCGAACGAAACGGGTGTCCACCGGCAAGTGATGGTGTAATTAGAGCTATAGAGAGGGGAGTCCAAATTAACGCACTGTAGCTTTAATTCTGGGATTTTCTTACCGAGTTACTTGACTTTTCAACCTGAGTCTGTGCTAGCCGTTGTGTATGAAACCTTGCAATGTCACTGTATTTCTGTGCTCCTGCGCTTTTCATTCTGACGGGTACTGAGTGACTGCCATTTTCTCATACTGAGATCTTTCAGGTGGAGTCCTCAATGACTGGTCTCGCATCACTATGAACCCCAAGGTGTTTAAGCTGCATGCCCGCAGTGGGGAGCTGGAGGTACTGGTGGACGGCACATACTTCATCTATAGTCAGGTAGAAGTGAGTACGGTCCTAGGCCTAACTCCTATTCTTGTGTTCCAATGGAAGCCTTGCATGAACCACGAGAGGGCTCCAGACAACTAGCAAATGCCAAGAACTTGTATGTACTTTTAACCGCTTCGTGCTCTAGGAGATGTGTGTCGGAGGAAGACGTTAGAGTTTCGAAGTGCAAGGTCACACGTTTCGCCGTGACACCAGCTGCAAGAGATTAGTTACGGAAACACATGCACAGTCGCCCAGCCAGATCCCACATGCCACCAATGCCTTTTTTTAATCCCCCATATTATCTGTGCAGTCATTCACCAGCCCATCTAAGCCTCCTTGCAGAACAAAGGTCCCAGCAGGACGCTAGGCTCTGTGCGTTAAAAGAGATCTAAGACCAAAACCCTGATCATTTCGCAGCCGTGCCACTCTTTGTAGGCATAGGACTCTCGGCCCGCGTGGCTTGGCCGAACTCCAGCCCAGGTAACTCCATTTTGCCTCCACCTTCTTCATGTAGCTTTAGACCGACACGATGCGCCAGCAGCCGTACTGTGCAGCAGGATGGCTCAGCTGCTGCTTTAGTTGGTACCAATGATGGGTGTATGGGCCTGCTTCTGTAAAAAGGGCTAAACAAAGTAATAAGTTACTGTGTTATGATTTCGTATACAGCTAATTAAGACATCATTTCCTCTCCCCACTCAAATAAAACGCAGGAGATGGTCTGTCGTTTAACACACTGCTCCCAGTGTCTTGCAAATCTCTGCACAGAATTGCTGCGGTGCGTGGAGCATGAGCTACGAAGCTCTCCCCTTCCAGAGCATGTAGGGTGTCCACCCACCTGTGGACTGAAAAACTGTCCAGGTTCTGAGACAGATTTTAGCAAGACGAGGGTTTCTGCGAGACAACCACAATTAAGCGACTTCCACCTTGCTCCAGGCTTCTAATATGACCTCCTGCTCATGATTTGCCTCTATGCAGTTGGCAGCCCCACTGGGACTGTACCAAGTTGGATAAAGTGGGCTGTGGATGTTCAATTAGGTGCTCTTCCATGGAACTGGTTATGTGCCTGGTTTGGATGGGGACAGGAAAAACAACTCTACACGGGCCAAAGTATAATTGTATCCCGAGTGCCCAGCGCTAATTGCTGACCACAGCGTTGTGCCTCTGAAGCCTTTGTTGTTTGTAGTCCATCAAGCAAAAAGGGGACTCAGTCTTGTGTAGCTTCTGTGGTCACAGGGTGTAGACTAAGAAGAATTGGCAGATGCATCCAAAATGGCTGGTTTTCTTCTATCGGGAAGAAGCAGCTCCCTGGGACTGACTTCTCTTTGGACAGGTCTTTCTCGAGCATCTCGCAGTTCTTCAGAATCAGTGTGTGGGAGAGGGTTAAGTAACGAGTAATGGAGTCATGGGGAGTTAGGCGCTAGGTCTAAGAGTTAAATCAATACAAACACTAGAAGGTCATTCCCTTCCAAGCCGTGGAGGTCGGGAGAGTGTCTTCCCTGTAATAGCTTATGCCTTTGAAAGCACCTCAAGTCCATTTACAAAGAAGGCAACTCCCAGTACATCTTAGGGCATTTTTGATGTCAACACTAAAGGAGGCCCATGGGACCCAGAAAGCAGGACTGGCCAGGTAAGTGAAAGAGGACTTTGGTTAAAATATTTCTGTCTGTTTGTTGGATGAAAAGCTGTTCGTAGCAGACAGGGTTGCCTACACATTTTTGTAACTAGGCCTGCGCAGGTTTGTAATTTTTCCTGTAATAAGCAGGGTCTAAAGCAAGGATTCGTAGCTCAGCCTCAGATATGTGGATTCACAGGCGCTTGCATGCTTGTGTTAGTATGAAGTGGAATACAGAGTTTCCTCACGTTTGGTTGGCTTGGGGTTCTTTCTGCCTCGAAGAAGTGTAGCTGTCCCGGAGCCAAAAGGGATGGTTAGCGGAGGGAACGTCTATGTACACGCTGAAAGGAATGTGGACTTGTTCCATGTGCACAGATGCGCTCCCTAATACCTTTCTTCTTCCTGCTTCACATCAGGTATACTACATAAACTTCACAGATTTTGCCAGCTATGAGGTGGTGGTGGATGAAAAGCCCTTTCTGCAATGCACTCGGAGTATTGAGACCGGCAAGACCAACTTCAATACCTGCTATACAGCTGGGGTCTGCCTCCTCAAAGCCAGGCAGAAGATTGCTGTGAAAATGGTCCATGCTGACATCTCCATCAACATGAGCAAGCACACAACTTTCTTTGGGGCCATACGCCTAGGAGATGCACCAGCATCCTAGATGAACTTGGCATGTCCAAGGATACTCACAGAACTGCACAGTGCTGCTGTTCATAAGCGTATCAGTATTTCAGGGGGTTCTGTAATCCGGCCATAAAGAAAACTGATCCAGAGCTATTTATTCCTATATGTGAATGCAGGAAGCACAATTGTCTTCTGTGACTTGCATGGAGACTTGGATCAAAAAGCTAGTTGAAAAAGCGTTGCGAGGAAGAAAGGCTGTTGTGTCTGCCTTGTCTCAGTATTTCAAGTATTACTGCACTGATACTCTGCTCTGTGATCTTCACACGAGGCTTGTTGAGAGTGGTGTGGGTCTCTGCTTTTATGTTGCACTAGCAAGAGCATCCCAGGCGGTAGCGGGAGAAGACAGACTAATGTCACAGTTGGCCTGCCCAGGCACTCCTGCTTCCGCACGCTGATGAAAGCAAGAAAGGGGGTTTCTGGTTTTCTGCCTTCCCAGTTCGAACTGGAACGGCCACGGGGTGCGAAGGGAGGTGAATCAGACAGGGTCCGTGGTGTTTACACTCATCCTCAGGAGCGCGAGCGAAGGTGGCGAAGCGCCTCTATCTAGAGCTTGGAAGCAGGCGGCAAAAGCAGTAAGTGCGAGAGGAAGGTGAACACTTAACAGAGCAGGCTTAGCAGATAGGAGACTGCCTCCACATTCCAGAAACCGCAAAGTCCCAAAGAAAATGACGATTCCGGTTCCAGAGCCTCTGCTACTTTCAGCTCCTGCCATAACCCCAGAGGTGTACCTTGCCCTAACGGGGGCTGCCTTAAAGTACTGCTGCTGTTACAGCAATTTGTGTTTTGTTGGTTTTTTTTTTTTTGTCTTTTTAATTAATATTTTGCAAACCAGAACACATTTCTACAGGCTTCACCGAGCCGCGTAGAGCAGACACAAGTACTTGTGAAAACACTCTGAAGAAGTTTGTCATGTTTAAGAATAAAATTATTCAAACAGGAATTTTTTTTTTCTGTTTTAATAGCAACTGTCCTGCTTTTAGATGTGGTTTTTATCCTTCTTTCCCCCCACCCCTTTCCTTTTGGCACCCTTCTACCTAAAAACGCTCTAATAAGTGGTGATGGAGTCTCTAGCAAAAAAAATTGTATTTAAAAAGTCTGGTCCAGCATGAAGTCACCACTTTTTCTTTTCTCTGAGCCCTGCTGAGTCTAGTCATAACTCGATTTCTGGTGACTAATAGAAGAGCTGGGATGCTATTGTTTCTTTTGGCTTCTTGAGCAACTCTCTCCCGTTACCTCCCCTCAACTGGGGAGATCTAAAGCCTATAAGATGTGCTCGAGCTGAGGAAGAGGCTGAAGCGCTAATTGCTCTTTTGTGTCATGCCTTGGTTTGTGCTTGGTTGTGTTGGGGCTTTTTTTAACTGGATTTCTTTTCAGAGCATAAAACCCTAAGGAGGGTAGTGAAGTTTCAGCCTATGTAGCAAATGGGACAAGTCCCAAACCGACGTCTTGGTGATGACCTCCATCTCCAAGCAGAGGTGGCTCAGCCACCGTCACCTGCAGGGACGTGGGAGCGGACGTGTCTCAGCACCATGCTGCAGCGACTGATCTGACCGCAGAAGGGTCCACCCTGGCTGAAGCATTCTTGGCTCCATCGCTTTCCCCGTCCGTAGCGAGTGATCTCACTTGCCAAGTATTGCAGTTATTGGGAGATAAATATTTCTTGGGGGCACCCAGCTTTGGCTACAGTCTCGCTATTCACAGGAGGCGTGCAGTTTGTAAAACAACTGCATGAAAAATTGCCTGCTATTTCTTTTTCAATATGTTCTCCTCCTTTTTAGCTTTAACATGTTGGACTAGCAAGAGCCTTAGGGGCACTTAACTAGTCGTTGTGGTTTATTTCCTTTAAAATGGATTAAGAAGGACATGTTCCTCTGACAAGAATTAATCAGGACAGCTGTATAGTGAGAACATTAAGCAAATCATTAACAGAATTGCTTTAGAATACAACCCAAACAGCAAGACTTAGGGGCAAGCATAAATAATGCAATGACTTGGGAGAGTGCGATGGATGGAGTTTGCATTCCTTCTACTCCACTGGCAGGATCTGTGATCTGCTCCTGACCGTGGCTGGAGGCAGGAGGAGGCAGAGGGAGAATCCCTTCTCTCCTAACAGCCTCTCGGGCACGTGCCTGGGATGCGGGAGGAGGTGGAAGGAGGTGTTAACGGGCTTTTTCCGCTGCTCGCCTTACACCAAAGCGTGAGCTTGATGTAGCCGCGTTGGAGACGTGGAGGTGGAGTTGGAGAGCAGAGTGACTGCAGGTGGCCTTGGTACGGAGAGCTGTGTTCATCCCTGGGATGAGCAGGCAGATCACCAGTCCTGTAGCAGCCATGGAGAGTCTTTATACTTGAAACCCTTTGGCCTCTCTAGCAACAAGTCCTCCTTAATGAAGTATTACAGTGCAGGTTACCTAGGCTGTAGTATAGCTTTTTCCGTATGATGCTTCTCCAGATGGTGTCCCACCATCTTTGGTCCCTCTTCCCCTTAACTGCAGCCAAAAAGGCCTGGAAGGAGCTCAGAGGAGGGTGAGAGGATGCATGTGGGAGGTTTCACCAAACTCCAGCAGGAGCAGAGCCTTGCTCCAGTCTTTCCCTCTGATGTCTTTGAATTTTGATGTATCTCAGTTCCTAGTCTGGTTGGGAAGGAGATGCTTTGTTTATAGACAAACGACTGCATATCTGAGATGCTGGACACGAAAGCGGTCACCTCTGGCTTCCCGCGTGCCGGCCTTCCTCTCCGGTGGCCCTTGCTGCCTCTGCTCTCACCTACGTGCCTTGGCTCTGCTGCCCAACTTTCGGCCGGACTCCAGCCGCAGAAACGTAGCAAGCAGCTAATCGGTCGATAATGCACCGTCTGAACCCCTTCTCTCTGCGGAGACCATTTCTAGGGAAGCCAGCGTGGCTGTTGCGTTCAGGGCCCCTTCAGTAAAGGCTTTACATCCCGGCTCCCAACCCAAAACTGCCCGGCCTTTGCGTCCCTCCAGCACCTCTCTCGCCCAGGTAAGCGGTTGTGGTCTCCCTGCCACCCCCGTCCCCGTCAGGGGACCGGGCATCGTCCTTCCACTGGCTGGGCAGCATCGGGTGCGTAGAGAAGGGCACCCAAGCTGCGCGGGGAGGGAGATGAGCAAAGTGCGTTGGCTCGTTCGCATTTCCCCCCCTCTTCCCAGTAAGAGGCGGAGGAGAGTCCTTCCCACTCGCTGCAGGCTGGTGGCTCCCGGCCCGTCCTGGCGCAGGCTTTGGGGGGAAGCGACAACTGTTGTGCTTCGTGGTTGCGCCCACATACGCGCCTGACCCCCACCCACCCTGTGTTCCTCACTCCCAGGCTGGGAGGAAGCCTCTCGGACCCCCCAACGAAAGCATTGCGGGAGAGGAGTTGTGGGAAGAGACACGACTCCCCCGTTACCTGTTAGAGCCGCACGGTGACACGCTGATGCTGTTTTGTGCTTCGACATCTTTATTCAAGACACTATCTGTATATAAAATATACATAATGTATATAAATTAGGATGTAAGTTTATGTAAATTGTCTATATTTTCTTTGCAAATAAAGCTTTTTTCCTGATCTCGGTGGTCTCGGTGGGACTTCCTTCCCCAGCCAAACCAGGAGTTTCTGTGGAAAGGCTGTACGACTACAGGGAGGTGTGCTGACGGGGTTCGTGCGATGGCACACGGCTGAAGGGCAACGCTCCTCTGTCCCTCGGGGAGCAGTTGATACGCAGCCGCTGCGGCCGCCACC
>NW_010535911.1:10896-11714 GCF_000687285.1 Phaethon lepturus
CCCACGCGCCGCCCCCCCCCCCCGCCGATGGGAGCGGCACCGGTCCCCACGTCGGCCTCGGAGCTGCTCAGATTTGCCTTCCAGCTCCCCGCGGCTCCCTGCGCTTGGGGAAAGTGCAGAAAAGAGCATTTCTCTCGCTGCTTAGCGGGAAGGATGGGCAGATTTGATGTACTTGGATAACCAGTTACTTCTCCGCCTCCCTGATGCCCAGGTGGGTGCCAGTGTCTGTCACCCTGAGGTACGGCTGTGACATGGGGCAAGTGGCTTTATCCCCTTTCCTACCGAGCCTGCGTCCTGCTGCTCGTTCCTCCCATCCTTTGGAGAGACGTCTCCCCTGAAAGCCTCGGGGGGAACAGAGGCATCTCTCTGTAACAGACCACCTGGGAGCCAGGAGCAGCAAGGAGCACGGGGAGCCCCGTGATGTGCGGGAGCAGATCCCTTCCCGCTCGTGCTGTGCGGTTCGCTCTGCCTCTGGCACGGTCCAGAAAAGCCTCTCGGTCCTCGCAGGGCACCTCGGACGGCTCTCGGCCCGCACCCGGCTCGCTCTGCCGGGCGCTCCTGCAAAGGGAGTTCACAGTCTTGGGGTGCAAATGCCCAGGGATTCTCCACAGAAGTCCCTGTTCAAAATCGGGGACTTTCAGCTGATTTCATCGGCCGTACCCGCTGTGCAGACCCGTGCCCAGCAATTCGGGATGCAGGGAAGAGAGGGCCGGGGTTCCCCAGGCGAGGCGGCGCCGGGTGCGCCGGGGCTGGAGCGCTTGCATGGCACGGTTCCTCCCCGGCGCTGCCTTCCGCTTTCGGGGGCTCCGCGCTCGGCT
>NW_010535911.1:12259-12478 GCF_000687285.1 Phaethon lepturus
ATGGCAGCGTTCCTCCCCGGCGCTGCCTTCCGCTGTCGGGGGCTCCGCGCTCGGCTGCGATGGGAGACGAGGGACGCTGGAGGCGAAGGTTCATCCAGAGGTCGGTGTTTCCCTGGCCGGAGCCTGCAGGATTTCACATCTGCACAGATGTGCTATCCTCACCGCGCCTCCGAAAACAACGGCGGGCTGTTCGCTCCCGGCTGGCCCTCGCCCCGGCTG
>NW_010535911.1:12695-12945 GCF_000687285.1 Phaethon lepturus
TTCCAGATGCGTACGTGTGTGTGTACATTTTTTTTAATATGTACATAAAATTATTTCTTTTCCTGCCAGACACATGTAGGAATGGAGCTGTTGCTCTATAGCTAAAACTACGGCAAAACGCATCCTTGGGCAACTCTGCGGCAGCCTGGAGGTGCCCCTTCGGATGGGCAAGGAATTGGCCGCGGCAAGCCAAAAACCACAAAAGCGTGCGTTTTGCAGAACGCCCCGCGAAGCACGCGGGGAGCGTGTC
>NW_010535912.1:0-841 GCF_000687285.1 Phaethon lepturus
GTTCGGGGCTGGGGTCGGGGACCGGAGGCCAGAGATCGGGACGACTTCGAGGGCAGGGCCCGGCGGGGCGAGGGGGCACCGTTTGGGTGCAGGCAGAGGGTGCAGGCAGCAAGGGCGGCCCTCGGTAACACACTGCAAGGGCAACCCGTTTTTTTTTTTGGCTCGGTCAAGCCACAGTTACCGTGGAGAAAGCACCGAGCAGCGTTCAGGTGCTGTGGGTTGGCGTCGGTCCTGAGCCTCCTCTGCCACCTCGCTTACTCTACGGGTGTAATTACAGACCCCCCTGAACATCCCCATTTCCAGATCCCACCTGGAAGATGAAATCTTCTGTAATATGTTGACCTTGGTTAGTGACTGTTAATTAACCCGCAGCTCCACTGTCTCCCCGGGGAGCTCTGCTTTCCTAGTACGCTCCAATCCATCCCCGCTCCCATATAGGATTTCGGGAGCTTGCATGTTTCCAGGCCTGCAGGTATATAGTTGGGCACTGAAGGATGAGGCTGCATCTGTCTCTGTGTCCTAAAATGCTGGAAAGCAACTCCCTCGCCTCTTGGTAGTCTTGGTGCCGTCAGCAGCTGGAGCAGACCTTTGCAGCTCACCGTCGGCGTGCGTCAGGTCTTGGCTTCAGCCCGTCCACAGACTTTGTGTCGTTTGTGCTAGTGCAAAGGGAGGGCGGCATGTGTGTGGTTCTCTCGTTTTGCAGTCGCTTCTCCCTCCTCAAATACAGTGAGGCACCTGGGGCCACCACGGTGGGCTTGGGCTGGGCAAAGGTGCAGGTTCGGGCTGGTCCTCGAGCAAGGGCCAGCGTGGAGGAGCGAAGGTGAAACCTCTCTGCTGCGGA
>NW_010535912.1:891-1401 GCF_000687285.1 Phaethon lepturus
GAAGGGGAACCCTCTCTGCTGCGGAGCTGTTTGCCCGGGAGGGAGCTGCCAGGCTGTTCTTAAACTCCTCCTTACTGATGCCCTGGTGTGCGTGAAGGAAATTGCTTTAGAAATACAGATTTGGGCCTGTAATGTCAGAGAAAGAGGCACGTGTGCTCTTCTGGGAGCCGTAAGGGGGTCTCGGGGGAAACAGCCCCGTTCTCGGGTGTAACATATGCGGTGCATCATCCCCTTATCGTGGCACTCTTGCTGTCCTTGCTCTGCATCCCCACCGACCTTCCCCGGCTGCCGGGCAGCTGTGGGGCGCGCGGCGGCTCTGCGGCTGTAAGACCCCAGTGCCGTCGTCCAACCAGCTGCCCTGCGTGGGCGAGGGGAGCCCGTGGCCCTTGGCTGGTAGCAGCTTCCCCTTCACGTGGGGCTTGTAAGGAGGGCCCCGGCTTCCTGCGGCGAGGCCAGGGGAGCCAGGGCCCACCCGCTGTGGCGGGTTTTTTCCGCCTGGCCGTCCGCCCG
>NW_010535912.1:1430-6778 GCF_000687285.1 Phaethon lepturus
GGTGCCCATCTCCTCGTGCCCCAGAGAGGGCAGTTTCTGGAGCTGTGGTCTCTATCTGTCCCATACAGTCAGGTGCCTCCAGTCCCACCCTGTCCTCCCTCCCCTTCCTCCTGTAGGATTAACTCTTCAAAGCATTTTTTGGATTCTCGAGGTGGATTTTGTTCACTGAGCCCTTTGTTCTCAATTGCGCCCTGCCTGCAGCCCTGCCTGGAGACCTGCCTGAGCAGCCCAGCTGCTGTGCTGGGGCTGCCAACTCCCGTTCACCCAAGGGCTGTCCCCTTCCCTGCCAGTAAGGACCAGAGCGGCAGCTTTCCGGAGCTAAAAATTACTTGCCAAGTGATGCCGTGACACTGCCAGCATGCCCGTCAGCTGGTCCACATCCCCCGCAAGCACCATCCAATTTTTTTATGCAGTGTTTTTATACATGTAAGCCTGGAAGTAATCAAGAGGTGCCTTTTCTCCATCCCCAAGCAGGGGTGATGGATGCTAGGGGTACGAGAGACTCGGTTCAAGCCCTGGACTGAACGTGATGCCCCTATATTACAAGTGCCCTATGCAGTGGGGTGGCCCGACACAGACCAAGAATTTGGCTCAGCACTAGAATATCTGAAGGATCTTGAGTGTGTAAAATAGGTGTCCCTCCTGGGACAGGACAAGGGACTGTGGGGCTGCTGCCCTGAGACAGGTCCCATCCCCACGTCTGCTCTGTCTGCCATCGGAAGCCCTGCCCTGGCCGGGGCTGCCAGCGGAGGAATGCCTACGGCTCTTTCAACAGCCCGTCTCCAGCTGTCTCCAGTTTCAGTTCTCAAAACAAAATCTGTGGTCTCCAGTGGGGACTCTGCTGTTTGCTTCCCGGGGCACCACCGGCTCCTCTGCTCGGGGCGTTTGTGGCATGCGGCCCTGGGTGTGCGGCCAGCAGAGTCCTTGAAGCTGCTCTGTACAAACAGTCTGTTATCGGGTTGCGGTTCCCAGGGCCGTAACAGCTGCTCCCTTGTGCTGCAGCCAAATGCCTCATCCTGGGGCAGCCACCTTCCCCCAGCCCCTCCGTCACACTCTCACCAATCACACGTTGGTGAGAATTTAGTGCTAGTGGAAATTTAAATCTCAATGGTCTAATTACAGAATCCTTACTAGATCTAAATGTTACAGAAAAAGTATATATTGCTACAGAAAAAGTTTCAACAATAATATATGTAACACTTGATTTATGTATGTTGAGTAACTGCTCGTTGCTACCCCTGAAATCAGTTTTGCCCAACTCCCCAGTTGGTGTTTCTTTATCTGGCAGTAAGTGGCCACCAGTTGTGTGACTGCAGGGTTTAAAGCCCTGGTGTCCTCAAGATGATCCTGCACGTCTCTCATCCAGTGCCCACACTCTTTTCTAACTGCACCTGTACACCGTGGCTGTACGCACTTCATGCTACGCAGAGCGGCTTTTGAATGCTCTGATTACAAAAGCTGTATCGCACAACTACACAGCGTTAAGCAAAAGTAAAACAAATTAAGCAACAACTGTCTCATCATTAGAAAACTGCTGGTACAGTTACACAAGCTAAAACAGACGGAGCCTGATGGTGGTAGTGTTGAACCCTGTGAACGTGGTCCTGCTGCGGGAGGATGCTCGTAGCTGTAAATTGGTGGTTTCACATCCAGAATTGGGAAGTTTTGTGGGGAGGAGTCGGCATCATCCCTGTTTATAGGAAGTGCCTTGTTGTGACTGCTGATGCAGGGTCCTGCAACACGCACTTGGCACGGCGCAGCGCCCAGGAGAGTGGGGCTGAAGCTGGCTGGGCTGCAGCTCGTGTTCCCCGCGGGTGCCCGGAGCAGGACGGCTGCCCGGATCTCAACCTCCTCCTCACATCTGCCGATAGCAGTGGCTCACCAGGACACTGCCACTAACCAGCCTGTGGTTTCTTTTGGTGTTTCAGGGTCTTCTTCCACAGCCTCCTAGTGAACGCCCAAGATGCAGGCAGACTCCCTTCTTCACAGCGGCTACTTCCACCCTCTGCTACGCTCCTGGCAGTGTACAGCAACCACCTTTGATGCCTCCAACCTCATCTACCCTATTTTTGTCACGTGAGTGAGCCCTGGCTCTCTGGGTTAGGGATGGACTACGCTCAGGTTGACTGACTTAGGTGCTCCCTGAGCTCTTAGACAGACAGGTTCAGACTCCCCAAAAGATTCCCTGCGGGAAACCCTGCCTGGGGTAGGGGCTTCCTTCTCACACCACGTCCTCACATCTCTTCCCATCCACCTCCTGCAGTGACAGCCCTGATGCAGTGGAGCTGATCCCCAGCCTGCCTGGACAAGCCAGGTAAGAACTCAACCCCCTCCAAGCTGTGTGCCAGTCGCTGCTGTGCCCCATGCCCAAGCAGGGTTGATGTATGGCCTGGGGTGATGACATGAGTGTGGGCAAGGGGTGACGCTTCCAAACTCTGTGGTCCCTGCCTTGGGCATCCCCCAGGATCAGGTAGGGCAGGAGCATTCGTCCACCATGGAAGCGGAGGGAATTGTACCGGGGATGATGGGAAAGTACCAGTACTGGCAGGGATAGTGCCAGGGTCTTGTCATGTCCCAACCCGCTTGCACATTGTATGGGCTGGGCCCACAGGGAAGCTGGAAGGGAACGGGGTTTCCAGCAGCAGCTAGAAAACCCGTGCAAGGACATGGGCTCTGGTCCTGCATTAGATCTGGCTGGACTGGCAGCTCCCATCTTCATCTGCTGCTGCATTAGCAGGGCTGTGGTCAGAGAGGCCCCAGGGGGAAGGTCCTGTGGGGAGGTGGGCTGGATCCGCAACAGGGAAGCCAAGATAAGGGATCCAAGGGCAGGGCATGCTCGTCCTTTCAGAGCAGAGTGTCCATGCCGGGTAGATAACGCTCCTGTAGCCCTAGATAAGGTCCTGGATTGTTCCTCCCAGCATTCAGGAAACACCTCCCCTGTACCTCCAGCTGCTGCTTGGTGTGGATGCTTGTGGATGCTGGATTGCTCACAGCCCAGCTCGCCCCACAGAGCAGGTCTGGGTGCCTGGCAGCTCCCTCGGCTTTGCTCTTCTCAGGTACGGAGTCAACAAGCTGGAGGGGATGCTGCGTCCCCTCATCGAGGATGGTCTGAAGTGTGTGCTCATCTTTGGGGTGCCCAGCAAGGTCCACAAGGTCAGTGTGCGTGGTAGTGGCAGGTGGCTTGGGGTAGCCACAGGGGTGTTGGGAGACCATGTGGGGCTGAGAGTCTCCTGATCAAACAGGGCCTGTTCAAGGTCTCTGGGCTTGCACCCTGCTCAGCAGAGCAGGACAGGGATGGGAGACTGTAGCAACACTCAAAAAGCTCCCAGAGATCTCGCGGGTGGCCAAGACCTGCACTCACTTCTCAGAGGCACTGCTCTGTCACTCTTTTCGATCATTGGTGGTCACACTGCTCTGCATTACACGGTCTCAAGGTTCAGAGAATGTTTCCTGGGCACAATTGCTGCCACGGAGGAGCTGGTGGGAAGCTCTTGGCTTTGTGTGCTGAAGCATTTCTCTTCTCACAGGATGACAGAGGCTCTGCTGCTGACGCAGAGGACACACCTGCCATCCAGGCAATCAAGAAGATCCGCTCCACCTTCCCAGAGCTGCTCATAGCCTGTGATGTCTGCTTGTGCCCTTACACCTCACACGGGCACTGTGGTGAGTGCACAGCCTGGGGTCCCGGGCTGCTCTTTGGGCACCTTCCCGGGACTAAGAGTCTCTGGGGGGTTTGCTGTTTTCTGCTGAGGAGCTCTGGGTGCTGGTGGGGCATGGCCAGCTCCTGCCCCAAGACTGGGCTCCCTGGTACCGGTACAGTTGAGCCTGGGAGACCTCTCCTGGGTTTTGAGAGCAGGGTGGGAGGCACAGGTGGTTAAATCACCCACTCCCTGGCCATCTGTATCTGTCTGAGCGCCCATCTGTGTACCCCATCTCTGTCTTCCCTTCCCTGGAGCAGCCATGTGTTGTGTCCAGTCCCTGGAGGGCTGCGCCTGCGTCTCCTCGTCCTCCCCTTCTTATCCAGCTCTCTAACACGTTCCCCACTGTTGCCCTGAGCATCTCTATAGCGAGACCCATGCTCCCACCCTAGGGATCGAGGCAGTCATGTGGCTGGCCCCTCATCTAACCCCGGGTTTGTCTCCTAGGCATCCTGCGTGAAGACGGCACCATCCAGAACGAGATCAGCTGCCAGCGGCTGGCAGAAGTGGCGCTGGCCTACGCCAAAGCAGGTGAGGAATGTCCTGGCAGCAGTACCCAAGTCTGACGCTCACAGACTCACCCCCTCTCACTTCCAGCAGGCCCCAAAGCAAACTGGGCCCAGCTCCAGCTGGGAGTGCTTTTGCTCTGAGCTGGAGGTTCCAGCTGCCCCTGCCCTCCACATGCTGGCCCTGGCGGAGCTGCAGGCACCCGCGGCCCCTTTGGCTCTGGGGTCACCTCCTCCTGCTGGCAGAGTCACAGCCTCGGGCACTTCCCAGCATCTCTGGTCTTTCCCTGCAGGCTGCCACATCGTTGCCCCCTCAGATATGATGGATGGGCGCATCGCAGCCATGAAGAAGGCGCTGATCTCTAATGACCTGGGCAACAAGGTGAGCTCAGGATCTGTGTGTGCCAAAGGCAGGAGCCATGTCTAAAAGGGAAGCTGCACTGGGACGTGCCACAGGCATTTCCCTGCCCTGGTGCACACAGGAAGGGAATGTCCTTGTCTGGACATGGAGACAGTGAGGTGTCAGGCCTCTGGCAGGGGAAGGAGGATGTGGGGCAGAGTATAAAACAGCTGGGGGAGGGAATCACTACGGCCCCAGTGCGAGGATGCATCCCAAGCTTTAGGCGCTCACGGCTCTGTTCTCCTCTGCAGGTCTCAGTGATGAGCTACAGTGCCAAGTTTGCTTCATGCTTCTATGGTCCCTTCAGGTGGGTCTGTCCCTCAGCCGGGAGCGTCCCCAGCCAGCACCAGGAGGTGTATCCCTAGATAGTTATTTGGGAACAGGGCTCAGCCAGAGCCTGGGCCACAGCTGGGGCCACACTGGTCGCTTAGGAGCGCTCTCCTCCTACTTCCTGGTGCAAAAAGGAGACAAACGCACGTTGCCCATGGGAGGCTGGCTGGTGGGAAGATCACCTGTGTGATCTTTCATCCCATCCCTTCACCTGCTCATTCTGGGTGCTGGTGGCAATGCAGGCAGGGAGGGAGCTACCAGGAGCAGTGAGAAGGGGAGTTGCAGGAGCCTGTGTTGCCCCAAAGTGTGGCTTTAGGGACAAGCCTCAGCTCAATCAGCTATTAGACCTAGTCCCAAGAACAGCCTGACCGTGACAGGGCATTCCCGAGGGACACGCCTTGCAACAGAGCAAAA
>NW_010535912.1:6809-8058 GCF_000687285.1 Phaethon lepturus
AAAGGAAAATGTCCGACATGATTTTGCCCCAGACTCTGGGCATGGGGAGGGCAGCGGGTGTTGCAGCAAGGCTCCCGGGGCCAGGCTGGTCCTGTCAGACCTCCCAGAGTAATCCTGAAGTGCTGAGGTGGGTCAGGAGAGCACCCCTTTTCTTGGCCCAGATGGCTCAGGCACTTGTTCTAGTCTGTCCTCGCATTTCTGAAGCCATGAGAGGCACAGGGAGCCATGCTGGCCCTCATCCCCTGCCCTCTGCCTTGCCCCTCACCAGGGACGCCGCACTATCCAAACCCGCCTTCGGAGACAGGCGATGCTACCAGCTGCCTCCAGGCGCCAGGGGCCTGGCGATGCGTGCCGTGGTGAGTGAGCTGGCGTCAGGCAGCACCAAGGGTCGTGGGGTTATGGCTGTGGGGACTGGAAAACCTACACGTGGTGCCTGGGTTACAAGCCTTCACACAGCAGCAGGGTTTGGGGAGAGCAAGATACGGGGTGTTGGAGTCAAAAGGGGGTAGGAGACACACCAGCCAAAATGGCCAAAGGGTCTTCCCCCTCCACAAGCAAGAAAAACATGAGGCCCATCAGCCTGCCAGAGAGCTGGTCCCCAGCATGGGCTTGAGGACTGTGCGCTGGGAGCTGTGGAGTTGGTGACCCCATGCCCTGCTGGGGTGTCAGATCCACGCACCCACCGGCTTTCCCCAGGCACTGTGCATCTGGTGAGGGAGCGTCGGCTCTGCCCCCTAGCAGCCCGTCCGTGGGCTCCTGTGGCCATTAGGGGCTCACCAAACCCTTCAGTGATCCCGCCTGGGAAAACCAACCACCAGGGCAAAACTTCTAGGGAAAACCAACCATGGCTTGCTGGAAAACGTTCTTCTATCCCGGGCTGCTGGGGTCACATGCATGTTCCCCTTGCAGGACCGGGACGTGCGTGAGGGAGCTGACATGCTGATGGTGAAGCCGGGGATGCCCTACCTGGACCTTGTGAGGGACGTCAAGGCTCGAGTAAGCTCTTTCTGCATGCCAGTGAGGGCACAGGGTGTCCCTGTAGGGGGGTGAGGAGGGGTGTGTGTTTGGGATGGATGGTTCGGATATCCAAGCCACAAGGGATGCGACTGTTGGTTTCATATGTCGAGGTGGGCACTGGAGCACCTCTGGGGGCCTCCACGCTCCTCCTGGGAGCAGTGGGGTGCGTGGGGAGAGGACGCCTGGCACGGCGAGGAGTATTCCCCATCTGCCCAGTGGCTGACCTCTCCCC
>NW_010535913.1:0-224 GCF_000687285.1 Phaethon lepturus
AGGAAACGCTTTTGTCACTGGAACACGACTATTTTCCATATAAAGGAGATTTAAAATCAAGGAATGTGAAGGAATCGCAGCAGAGAGGGGAAAACCAGCGTGAGAACTTCAGACGGCAAAACTAAAACCCACCAAAATGCCCATCTCCCTGCTGCCCCCAGGCCCCCCCACTCTATTGGGGGTCCCCCCGCGGCAGGTCCCGCTGCAGGTCCTGCGCTTCCCGG
>NW_010535913.1:356-562 GCF_000687285.1 Phaethon lepturus
AACCGATGCTCGACCAGGATGTGGTCGACTGCCCTTAGCGGGGGGGGGCTCAACCGCCCCCAGGCTTGGGGGATGAGGATGAGGATGAAGACGCCGCACTTCGCCGCCTCCCCAGCACCCTGCGAAACGCCCCGTTTTACGCACCCTGGGGAACGACAACCCCAGGAAGGAGAATTGGGGAAAAAGCAGCCCCCCCCCGGCTCCCC
>NW_010535914.1:0-200 GCF_000687285.1 Phaethon lepturus
CAAAGCAGCTTTGTCTCCGGGAATTTTAACTTCGAGACCCTTGTTTCGCACCTTCACTGCGTATCACCGTAATGACCCACTCCCAAAATGCTGGGGTCACTGAGTCGTCATGGAGAGGACCCCACTCCAGCTGTCAGTGACGTCCTGCGAAGGGGTCCCATCCACTGCTTTAGATGTGCGCGTTTTTGTGGAAGGTTAAA
>NW_010535915.1:0-320 GCF_000687285.1 Phaethon lepturus
AGGTTATTTTTACCCCTGGGTTTCCCAGCAAGCGGCTCAGCGAGGTCCCTACCCCCTCCCTGCACCCTCCCAGGCTCCCCCCAGCCCCATCACTCCCCTTTTTTTACCCTCTTTACCTTTATCTAAGCCCATTTCCCACTCCTCCTGCCAGGCAGGCACCAAACCCACCGCACCGAAAACCAACGGCTGCCGCGACCAGCGCAGGGAAACCCTTCGCAGCGCAGCCAGCGCACCCACGTCCCCATCCCGGTGCATGTGGGGCCGTCAGCCCCCAAGAGTTTTGATAAGACCCTTAAAATAATAAGCTGGGGCACGGCGGC
>NW_010535915.1:482-1069 GCF_000687285.1 Phaethon lepturus
GCTCAGCGACGCACAGGGGAAGGGCAAAAAAAATAAAATTAAATCCTTCAAGGGCAGAGGAAAAGCTGTTGCAAAAGCTCCATCGATTCTCCTTAAACCAGCGTATCTGCAGGCAGGCGCTGCCAGGAGCGGGCGGGCGCGTCCCTCGCGGCCAGGAGCGGGCGGCAGCGTCCCTGTGGACGTGCCAAGGGGACGGGGCACGCAGCACGTGGCCGTTTGAATTACGGGCAGCTCTAAAATAAACTCAATTTGCAGCACGGTTAGTCGCAGGGTGACCTGAAGCGCAGCACCCTACATTTTGGGAAACAACCTTCAGAAAACCAGTAACAGCTCGTTCCGTAACAGTGGGGTTTTTTACCTCGTTTTTCCTAGATTTCTTATTTTTGTTTCCACATCACCCGATGGTTTTTTTCCTTCAAAATTCCCAGTTAAGTAGCCCCCACAGCTTGTGCACCTTTCCTGGGGCGGCTGCAGCACTGACCTGGTTTTATCCGCGGTGCCCTGGCTCAAAGGGAAGGGCCAGGCACAAAGCGGGTCCGGCGAGCGGTGGTGAACAGGACACGGAGCAGAAAGAGGATTTACTGACC
>NW_010535915.1:1154-1369 GCF_000687285.1 Phaethon lepturus
GGAGGCGGGTGGCCCCCCCCTCCCCAGCCTTTAAAACTGCCGAGCTGCTCACGAGTCGGATTGTTTCCCAGCATCGCTCTAGGAAAAGCCGTTACTTTTAAAGCCGGAACTCCGGTAAACCCAGGCCAGAGCTACGGGCTTGGTGAGGAAGGGTGGTTATCCCCAACCATTCGGGGGGGTGAGCAAGAAGGGGAGGCAGAGCAGGGAGAGGGGAG
>NW_010535915.1:1412-3326 GCF_000687285.1 Phaethon lepturus
CGCAGGGCGGCAGGGGTCAGGCGGAGGCCAGCGTTCCGCGGGGCACGGGGCACGTCCCTTCCCCAGCCCTCCGCACGCTCAAAGGCCAATTTGGACCGAAGCTTGCGCGGCAGAAGCAGGACCGAAGAACGACGTTTTCTCGTCCTCTGCACAGATAAAGCAACAAGGAGAAACCAGGGTAAGGAATCGCCTTCCCGACTCCACGGAGGGACTCTGAAAACTCAGAAACACAAACGCATAAAGCTGCATTGTAAAGGAGACAGGACTAACGGGGACGGAGGCCACGTCCCGCGCACTGGCGAGGCTGGGAAAAAACGCTGCCGAGCTCCCGAGCTCCGCCGGAGCGGAGAGCGGAGGATGCTGCTGGCATCCCCGCGGAGCCTCCGCGCTCCCAGCTGCACAGATGCCTTCCGCACCTCCCCGCAGGCTCTTCGCGCTAAATTCCAGTTTGTAGCCCCCTCATTTCAGACAGGATTTTTAAACTCCCTTGTGTACGAATTGCTACCAACCCAACGGCGACCCGAGCTCCCGAGCTCCGCCGGAGCGGAGAGCGGAGGATGCTGCTGGCATCCCCGCGGAGCCTCCGCGCTCCCAGCTGCACAGATGCCTTCCGCACCTCCCCGCAGGCTCTTCGCGCTAAATTCCAGTTTGTAGCCCCCTCATTTCAGACAGGATTTTTAAACTCCCTTGTGTACGAATTGCTACCAACCCAACGGCGACCGGAGAACTCAGAGTAATTAAGCAGTTAAACCGCATCACGCCACTCTCATCTGTACCGCTCACTACTTGGGAGCAGGGGACGGATCCCGCTGGCAGCCAGAGGGGAGAGGAGGGAGAGGAGGGAGAGGACGCGCATGTGCACTCCCACACACGCATGTCCTTACCCTGAATCACGCTCCCTGACTTTCCAAGTATTTGCCAGTCGAAATCCAAGTATTTGCCAGTCGAAATCCCTCATGCGCATTTTTGAGACACTGATCTGTTCGCAGGGGTTGGACGTGCCAGGACGGCCGAGGGC
Source organism: Phaethon lepturus (assembly GCF_000687285.1). Lineage (NCBI taxonomy): Eukaryota > Metazoa > Chordata > Aves > Phaethontiformes > Phaethontidae > Phaethon > Phaethon lepturus. The sequence goes on from NW_010535915.1 coordinate 2,431, forward strand.
AATGACTCGCCGGCACACACGGGCAGCAAGCTCACCCGCGGCAGCGCTCCTTCCTGAGGGACTGAAGGAAAAAAAAAAGAGAAGAAAAAGCCCAACCACAAATCACCCGCAGTTTATGAAGTTCTGTTCCTGACCGCCGAGTTACCCGCCTGGTCAGGCAGCGACACTGCGCTCTCGCCTACGGGCGCAGCGCAAAGCCAAGCCTGCGTTCTGGAGCCTTCAGCGCAGGCTCTGCCCTCCCCGCGCACGGCACGGCCTCCGGGCGGTGGACAGGTATTTAAAGACGTTTCCCGGCTCAGTTATCATTCGGCAACTTCAATACTCGAGTACCTCCTTCTGCACGTGCTCGCTCTTGAGCAAGCGAGGTCCTGCGAGGCGGAGGGACTCCACGAGATCACCTCCCAGCAAGGACCACGTTCCACATCGGCGACGTGCAGGCGCTTCCTTTGCTAAACCCTAAGGCCAGTTGATTTTGGTGCTTCACCGATCGGCGGTCTGAAGACACAGGGAGTTTTGTACCACTGTGGCACAGGTATGACTTGTAATGATATCCCCACCAGGTAGAACCACGGAGTCTCCCTCGTTGTCCTTAGGCATGCACAAGCACTTCTTCACTCCTCCTCCAGGAACATAACGCAGCCGGAGTCGACTACCCAAAGTTTGGAGGAGTGGCAGAGACAATGGTGGGTGTTAAAAACCAGTCTTTTAAAGTAAATCTGAAGTGGCCAGGTGAAAAATAAAATCACAGAATCACAGAATCATTAAAGTTGGAAAAGAGCTTCAAGATCTGCTTAACAGGGGAGGCCCCAGGCGACCAGAGGCTTGCCAGTGTGACACCCATCTACACGAAGGGCCAAAGGAGGAACCCGGGAACTACGGGCCTGTCAGCCTGACCT
>NW_010535916.1:0-1841 GCF_000687285.1 Phaethon lepturus
TTTCCAACCTTAATGATTCTGTGAACTATGTTCTTTTCCCTAGCACCATACAAGCTACTATGAAGAAAATTAACTGCATCCCAGCCAGAACCAGTACATTCTCCACCCCTTATTCCATACCATTTATGTCATGCTCAGGTCCCACACTATTCAATACATCATCATTATCCACCACCCCCCTTCCCATCCTTTGATATATACAGTGATATCATTCCCATAGTCTATGGGACAGCACTCTAAAATGTTCATTAAACTCCCATATAATATCCATTGAATTAATTTAGTCCATGACTTTGGGCTCCATCTGTTATGGGGGCCACTCAGGAAAGGAGATGTGGTGTGTTGTGTTGGATTGTTGCACACTGCAGCCACCTCAAGTCGCGTCAGCACTGCACTTGCCTGGTTCCTCATGAGATTCATTCTTCACTGATTTGGATGAGTCCTGCTATACCACCTTTGACATATGGCAGGCACCGCACGGGGGTGACATAGAGCATCATATAACACTGGCATCATACAGCAATGGCATCATACAACTCAAATCATGGATTATTTTCACCCAGTATTAAAGCTCCTTGACGTACACATCAGAATTCTGCATTACCCACCAAGTACACCCAGGTCCTTGAGCAAAAGTAATCCCATGAATGAGTTTGCCTTTTCCCAAGGAAGGAGTAACCCAGACTTTCCCAGCCAGTTCCTTATGTGTACTACGGGGATCTTATCTCGTTTCATAGTATGTAGGGGTTTCATTTGGGCAGGGCCAGGTCGACTGGCAGATCCTCTAGTGTGTATCGCAATGCTTGAATGTCCCAGCACCCATTGGTCTCAGTGTAGTTTTTCACAATCCATTGTATTGTTCAGTTTTCCCAGAGCCTGGTGCATGATATACCCACTCAATGCCATGCTCCTTGGCCCAGGTGTCTATGAGGTTGTTTTGGAAATGAGTCCCATTGTCCGATTCAATTCTTTCTGAGGTGCCATGTCACCACAAAAACTTGCTTTTCAAGGCCCAAGGTGTATTCCGGGCAGTGGCATGGGTCACAGGGTATGCTTTCAACCACCCAGTAGTCACTTCCACTATTGTAAGCATGTGGTTCTTGCCATGGCGGGTTAATGGTAGTCTGATATAATCAGTCTGCCAGGCTTCCCCATATTGGTATTTCAGCCATCATCCTTTATAGCAAAAAGGCTTTAGCTGCTTGGCTTCTTTGATTATGGTGCACCATGGATAACCCGTGCAGTGGCATCAATAAAGTCCACCCCTAGATCACGAGCCCACTTGTATGTTGCATCCCTTCCTAGATGTCCTGATGTGTCATGGGCCCACCAAGCTATAAGTAGTTCACCTTTATGTTCCCAGTCCAGGCCCACCTGAGCCACTTCAATTCTAGCAGTCTGCTCCACCTGCTCATTGTTTCGATGTTCTTTGGAGGCACGACTTTTGGGTATGTGAGCATCTATGTGACATACTTTTACAACCAGGTTCTGTACCCAGGCAGCAATATCTTGTCATAATGCAGCAGCCCAGATGGGTTTACCTCTGCGCTGCCAGTTGCTCTGCTTCCATTGCCGTAGCTAACCCCATAGCCCCACAGGGCGTTTGCCACCATCCATGACAATATAGAGACAGAGTAGTGGCCAGTTTTCTTATTCAGCCATATCTAAAGCCAGTCATCAATAAACAGGACATATTGCTTCTCATTTCCTGGTAATTTGTTATACAGTGGGGCCTTTTCAACACAAGTCACCTGCTCTGGCAACACTCTGAAATTTCTGCCTTCTGGCCAGTCCATGATCATTTCCAAGATTCCTGCGCAGTCGGGGTTTCCCATTCGAGC
>NW_010535916.1:2062-2608 GCF_000687285.1 Phaethon lepturus
AAACCCTAGATTTAGCCCTTGAGTCTCTCCTGGTTCTTTCTGCCAGAGGCTCCAGGTGGTGCCATGTTCCCTGGCTATCGTGTAAAGCACGTTTTTCACATCATGTCCTGTCTGGACTGGCCCAAGGGCTATCGCACAAACTCTCACCCATTTAATTTGTTCAAAGGTCTGTACTGCTCAGGGCCCTATTTGGAACCATTCTTCCAGGTCAGTCCCCAGAGAGGGCTTACAATCAGATTATAACCTAGAAATATGCATTCTCCAAAAACCCCCAACACCTATGAAAGCTTGTATTTCTTTTTTGTTAGTTGGTGGAGACATAGTTATTTTATTGATCATATTTATAGGGATATGACGACACCCATCTTGCCATTTTATTCCTAAAAACTGGATCTCCTGTGCAGGTACTTTGACCTTACTTTGTTATATGGCAAAACCAGCTTTCAGAAGAATTTGGAGTATTCTTTTTTCTTTCTCAAACACTTCTGCCTCTCTGTTGCCCCACACAATGATGTCATTGATGATCTTGAAGGTCCTTTCCAACCT
>NW_010535917.1:0-5003 GCF_000687285.1 Phaethon lepturus
AACAGTCTGTGGCCTCGGGGAGGGGTGGGAAGTGAGGACTTGGAGGGGAAAATGGGGTGAAAAGAAATCCAAGAAGCAGAACAACTCTTCAAACCGATGAGCACCGAGACAGGGCGGGAAGCGGGATGTGCCATCTCTGTCCCATAATCCATCTTCAATATGAAGATGCGTTGCTGCCTCGCCGCTCCAGGACACGGGACGAAAAGCTGGGCTCCCTCTCGGCACGAGTGCCTCCGATCCAGGGAAGGGCGGCCCGTCCTGTCCCGTCCCAGGCGACCGTCCGAGGCAGATGAGCGCCGTGTGAAGGGGGAAACGGGAAGCCGGGCTGCACCGCAAACTGAACCTGGTTGGCAGGTTCCCTCGGTCCGTTCCAATGCAGAGTCCCCTCCGGTCAAACCTGCACCGGGAGCGTCTGGTTCATCTGCAGCCTCATGTCCTGAATGCTGCTCAGGATCTTCTTCTGGTGCCCTGCTAGCGTCACCCCTATCCTCAGCAGGTCTCTGCAAGGAGAAGGTGAAGACTCAGCCCCCTGCCCACAGCAATACCAGCATGTGGCCCTGCCATGTCTAGCTGCTGCCAAGGGGTCCATCCTCATTACAGCCCTCTGCCAAGCTCCAGTGTCCCTCTAGCACTGCAGGGGACTGGGTGCTGAACCCCAGACCTTAACCCACTTGGGAAAGCCCCGTGCACAACTCAGGTCTCCACATGCTCAGGTGGGAGGACTTGGCTGCTGGAGAGGTGAGGGACAAGGGACAACGTGCTGCTGCCCCAGCCCTCTCCCTCCCCTGCCAGCAGGAACTTACTCCGCAGTCATCTGCGCCACCAGGTCGAAGGAGGCAAAGCCGGCATTGACAAAGTTCTCCTTGTACCGTCCCATTTTGATGGCATCCAGCCAGTCTCCCACCGTGGTGAAGGTGGTGTAATCTGGGACGGTGCGGTCCAGAAGTGGCTGGGAGATGCTAAAGGGCAAGAGAGCCACAGGTCATGGGCAGCAGGGGACAGAGAGGTGCAACTGGAAGCAGAGGGGATTTCTTATCCCTGTCCTCCCACATCTCTTGTCCCAACCACCCCAGCATTCCCCACGTTTTGGGGGAGTCCTGGCTGGAGGCAGGGATGCCACTGACCCAGACTGGACACTGGCGATGACTTTCAGGCTGGCAGCATTGCGGATCAGCTTGTCCAGCGTGTTGACAATCTGTGCAAACTTGGGCCGCAGGTTGCGGTCCCGCACCCAGCAGTCCAGCATCAGCTGGTGCAGTGCTGTGGGGCAGTCCATGGGGGGTGGCAGGCGGTAATCCTGCTCCACCGCGTTGATCACCTGCGGAGAGACATGCAGAGGCGGGCTGTGAGCCACCTGGGCTCCCATGGGTGGCCCACAGCTCCCCGCTCCCAGGGAGCACTTACATCCTGGTTGGACATGTCCCAGTAGGGTCGCTCCCCATAGGACATCACTTCCCACATGACGATGCCGTAGCTCCACACGTCGCTGGCCGAAGTGAATTTGCGGTAGGCAATGGCCTCAGGAGCCGTCCATCTGATGGGGATCTTGCCCCCCTGCACGGATACACAGCTCTGTTACTTAGCACATACCTGGGCTGTCTCCCCCCACCCCTGGATCAGTGGATCCCTCGCAAATGTCCCATACCAGGGAGCTGGTGTAGGTGGGGTCAGCCGGGTCGTCCTCCAAGAAGCGAGAAAGCCCGAAGTCGGACACTTTGCAGACCAAGTTGCTGTTAACCAGGATGTTGCGGGCAGCCAGATCCCGGTGCACGTAGTTCATCTCCGAAAGGTACTTCATGCCGGCGGCGATGCCTCGCAGCATTCCCACCAGCTGGATGACCGTGAACTGCCCATCATTCAACTGCCAGAGGAGAGATCAGAGGGGTTTGCAACACCCCAAATGGACTGGGGAAGGATCCCAATGTGCTACCACCACCTTCCTCCTCCCTAGAGCCACCCCTCTTCCCCCATCCCACAATGTCTATGCACAGATTAGTCCCGGGGATGCCAGCATGACAATGCAGAGGGACGGAGAAGGAGGGCTCGGCGCTGCTGTCCTCCACGCACTGCAGCCCCCAGCCCAGGGCAGGAAGGGATGGATGCTCACCCGGAGGAAGGAGTCGAGTGCACAGTTCTCCATGAACTCCGTGATGATCATAACAGGGCGGCTCTTGGTCACCACACCCTCCAGGTGGATGATGTTAGGGTGGTCAAACTGGCCCATGATGCTGGCCTCACTCAGGAAGTCCCGCCGCTGCCGCTCTGTGTAGCCCACCTTCAGTGTCTTGATGGCCACGAAGATCTCACGGCGGCCGGGCAGCTTCAGGCGCCCACGGCACACCTCGCCGAACTCCCCTGCGGGTCGGGGAGAAGGAGGAGGTGCAGTGAGCCTTGTGGCAGGGTGAGAGGTGGCGGTCTCAGCAGCTGCTGTGCCCAGCCCTGGGACTTGCCTGCTCCGATGACCTCCTCGATTTTGACACAGGAGATGTCAATCTCTTTGGCAAATTCCCGGACAGCTTCGTTGGGGTCCTCGTAGGTGAAGGGATCAATGTAGACCTTCATCCCAGGGGTGACTGCAAGGGCAGAGGAGTCATCACCAGGGGGGACACAACATGGGTGACAGATGCTGAGCCAGCTTGGCCGGCTGTCAGCCCATCCCTCCCATCCCCATCCCCTGCTTGCGCGTGGGGCAGGAATTCGGAGAGACAAGGCAGAGCCCATTTGCTGGGCTCTCACACTCACCGTATTGCTGCAGCTTCTCTGTGTACTCGGGGTCCGTGCTGTTGCGTTGCTTCCTGCCCAAAGGAGACGAGAGGAGGTGTTCAGTAACCATCCCTTTCCTGATGGGGCAAAGACATTCGCTGCCAGCTTCCAAATCCAGCACAGACAGCCTATGCCAGAGAGCTTTGCCTCCGGCAGCCTGCAAGCGGAGCCATCCCTCCGCCCGAGGGGTGACGGGAGAAGATGGCCTAGTTGTGCCCAGAGGATGGCAGGAGCCTGGGCAGAGCCCCAGCAGGTGCTGGGAAGCAGAGATGCACAGTCCTCCCACAGGACCTGTGCTCTGGTACCCACACGTGGCAGGACCAGTCCTTCGCTGCCAGAGCTCTACCCACAGACAAGGGGGAAAGCTCTGCACAAGCAACCCCCAAACCCATCTCTGAACCACCCCCTCCCTGCAAAGCCAGTACCTGAAGCAGACGATAGCGATGATCACCACAACGATGACGAATAGCAGCCCCGCAGTGGCCGAACCCACGATTAGAGGCAGCTCCTGGAAAGTCTTGCTGGTGGAGCCTGATGGAGGGAAAGGCAGGAATCAAAGTCAAGCTGGGGAAGGAGCATGCATAGGAGGGCTGGGGGATGGAGGCAGCCCAGTCCTGGTACCTACCGTCCTCCGCAGTTGTCTGAAACTCCGTGGGGAGGCTGTAGCGGTCGGATCCCGCCACCCTGAATGTACCGAGCATTGGCCTTCAGCCCGTCCAGCCGCACTGAGTTCTTCTGGCTGGTGACCGTGTTGGCGATGCCATCGCTCTGGCCTTGCTGTAGGGGAGACGTGGGTGTCACCTCTGTGAAGCAATGCCCCCTTTTCTGGCTCCCACATCCCCCAGGCGCTATCTCTGCAGGGACCCCCTTTGCCGCAGTGCTCACAGCCAGCTGGAAGGGCTGGAGGAGGGAAGAGGCTGCTCTGCCTCCTGCTTTACCTTCTCTGAGTACTTGATCTCGTAGTCGAGAATGATGCCATTGGGTCTCTCCGGGGGAGTCCATGACAGCGTCATGCTGTTCCCGGTGCTGCTGTGCAGGTGCATCGTGGGCACGGCAGACGGGGCTAGGAGAGAGGGCAGGAGAGGAATGAGCCACCTGCGCCAGGCTTCCCCTGCCACCATCCCGCATCGGCACGGGGGACTCTCTGCCTGCGACCTGCTCAGATAACCCCCATGCAAAGGCATGGAAAACCTTTAAGACTCCCAGAAGTCTCTGTAGGGAGATGCAATCTCATCAACATGCAGTTGAGGGGATAAGGGACTGAGGGAATCCTTGAAATAGCACCGAGGTAGCACTTCACCCCATGCTTAGCTGCAAACTGGTTCGGGAAAGGGCTCTGCCAGCCCAAACCAGGGCTCCTTCCCCTCCTCCACTTGGTAGGAGCTCCACGCTCCACCCAACCGACGAGACCCGTGAAATCAGATCAGAGCGCGGCGGCTGGAGATTACCAGCTCGCTGGAGCTGGGCCAGAGTGAGAGGAAGGAGGGAAAGGCAGAGCATTCGGCTGGCTGTGAAGGTTTGGGCTGGTGCTGAGCCTTCCCAGGCCCACAGGGGAGAAATAGCATTTCCTTCCTCCCTCCCTTTGCAGCAGGCACAACATCTCTGGGGTAGGTCTAGCAGATCCAGAGCTCTCCGGAGCATCTGACAACCCTGCCCTTCCCTGCTTGCACACGTTCTGATCTCATCTCCTCCAGGGAAATGCGTTAAACGGAGAGAAGAATTTACCCAGGGGATTAGATGCTGGCGTGGAGAGCCAGGAACGCGGCAACACAAAGGACTGCAGCCTCCAAGGCTGTCAGCAAGAAATCCCTGCTCCGCTCTGCGGCGGGGGCTCCTGCAGCTCCACTCACCTGCCTGGTTGGTGGTGATGTTGACAGAGGCGAAATGGGGGGGGTAGGGGCTCTTGTTGGAGATGCCGTTCACGGCCTGGATCTCGAAGGTGTACTGGGTGTGGGCCATCAAGTTGCTGATGTAGATGCGACGCTCGGTGAGGCCAAGCTGGCGTGGCACGAACTCCACGTTGTCGTCGCAGCGGGTGCACAGGCGCCGCTCCACGCTGCACTTCTTGCAGATGACGTTGTAGAGCAGGTCATCCCGCCCGCCCGTGTCCTGCGGCTCGCTCCACTCCAGCACCAGCGACGTCTCGTTCACGTTGGAGATGACGCTGCGGGGGGCGGAAGGGATGCCTGCGGGGCGAATGTGGGGGTCAGGGATGGCACACGCCCATGCCCGGCTCACCT
>NW_010535918.1:0-17226 GCF_000687285.1 Phaethon lepturus
AGGCGATTTCCCGAAGTGCGGGACTGGAGAGAGGAGCTGCGCCTCTCAGCCACCGCGACCCCTCTCCCAGGGCAGCTCCTGTGCAGAGCCACAGGCTTCCTAGGAGCCCTCGCCTCAAGCTTCAGGTCGGGAGGGGTGAGGATGCACATAATTTCCTCCTGCTGCGGCCCCTCGCAGCCTGCAGAGCAGATGGACCTGTCCTCCCTTGCACACCTCCCAGGCACACCTTAGGACACCCCACCGGCATCTAGCTCGGCGGGTCCAGAAGGTCCCTTTGAAACCGGCCCAGAGAAAGGACAAGTGAAGGCTGTTGGAGCAGGTGCAGGCTTAAAATTGCTACGGGAAGATTTGCAGAGAAAATTATTCAAACATAGCAATGGCTGGACAAAAAAAAAATGCTGTAATTCTTAGTCCTGGATGTTCTAGTAAACGAGAAACCTGTGACAGTAAATTCCTTGCTCAGAAAGGGTTTGACAGATCCCTTGCAATTAAAAACAATTGACAAAGTCTTAAACAGGAAACAAAATTACAACGTACCAGGAACCCATGTTTTTGTATCACACAATGCACATGTGAACCTCTGTTTCATGAGCAAAAAGCAAGGCCAGCAGAGTCAGTTGGCTTTTGCACGCTAGTATCCTCTCGGGAGAATGGATTCTGTAATTACAGCAGGGAAACATTAATTTACAGACTACAGAATATACTCTTCACCTTTCACTATCAGCAGGGGAAAAAAATCAATCCTAAATTCTTTTTATATACCGTGGGTGTTTTCTAAAATGATACATGTTGGCTTCAACGCAGCAGCAGTGACCGAAGGGGTGTTTCAGTGGTCCGTGGTGAGCTGTAGCACTTCTGGACAACCTAAACACTAGTAAGAAGAACTCTGAACAAAGTCATGATACAGAGGAAAAGCCTCAAGTCTGTGACAGAAGTGAGTTTTGGATGCTTCAGAGTGGAGTGTCAAATGTCCCCAACTGCATCTGACTGTCCAAATTCTGCTTGTTCTACTCAAGTGAACCCATTCACAGAAAAGGGACAAACCCAGAGCTGGACTTTTTGCCTGCTGGGAGAAATATCGTCTGGAATAGTGGCTGGTGAGTAGTTTGTACTCAGAGCTTTCGAAGGGCCTTATCTGACTCCGAAGTCAGCAGAAACAGGAATAGGCCATGGACATTTAAAATAAAAGGTCAATGCTGCATCAAACAGCAGAAGCATATAACTAGGTTTGTCATTTAATAACAATACCTACGCCTCTGTAGTCTTAGAATGCTCTCACATTTTATAATCATTCTGAAATTAAGGCCTAACCACATATTAAAAGAAATTCAAAGTAAATCAGAAAGTTTAGGATCAGATTCCATTCCTAATTACTGTAATTAACAAACAAGTCCCCACAATTTAAGGACTGGTTTGCTCAGTTTTTTTTTTTTTTTTACATAGGCCCCTTTTATCTAAGTTAAGAACTTCTAAATAATCTCCTTTCACACGAAAACATAAATTCCTGTTCAAATTGTTTTAATATGGTATAAAATGAGGTTCCCAGACTTAGACAAATAAGACAATTCTTAGTCGTTTTATTGTCCCTCCTTCAAAGGCAAATAAAATGTTTAGAAGCTGATCATCCCTCAGACAAGCACAGATGCGTATTTCTACATTCATACCAACAAGTGACCGATCCCAAATATTTCAAATCTATTGTCAAGAGAAAACTTTTCCTTCTCGTTGCTTCAGTAACGTGTCAGGGAGTCAATTTAACTAAAAAAGGATGGACGTGTGTTGCACGCTATGGGTGTCTGAAGCAGCGTGGCTGTCAACTCTTGAGGGTGCTATTCTTCCATCTCAAAGCAGATCTCACTGCCTAGAAGCTAGGGGAGACGGGGAAGTGCTCCACAACGCTAAACCGCACCGGCCGTCATTTATACAAAGTCAGCTGTGCTGGTTTCTGCTAGCAGGGAAGGAAGCTGAACAGAAAACCATCATCATGGCGGAACATGCATATCTGTTTAAAAAGTGAATTTTGTGACTGTTAAGAGTTTTTTAATCACACCGGAACATTGAAGGCTCTTCACTGGCACTCGGCTCCTGTGCTGTTCTCAGGCCTTTGACTGCAAAACAGGTTACCTGGCTACAGGATCCAGGCTGGCTTTGGAGGCTGCCGGGGCAGTACTGCGCTCTGCTTTCCGATCCAACAGCTTGGAGGTATGTACAGAACACGGCATGTGGCAGCCCCGTTAAGAATCAGAGTGCTATTACACATTTATTTTACTACCTTGTTAAAACTAGAATATTTCATTGCTACTGACGAAGCTCCGGAATGTCCTGTATGCACACAAAATTTCTTAGGGTGAATTGCCAGCACAGCCCAACCTCTCCTCTCTCCTACCTAGAGGTGTCAGGGGGAAAGGGATTTGGCTAGGGCAGGGTTGGGCACTGTGGAGCATAAAGGACAGTATGTCTGTCCTGGGAGTGAGAAGGGGACATTACCCACAGCTAGCCGTAGTGCTCTGCCTCGAGTGCACTAGGGGAGTAGGCAGGGATGGAGCAGCAGTAGTTTCCTATGTGAATAAAGAGCTGGCAATCTACCATCTTACTGCTTGTGGTGTAATGAAACACAAACTTCTCCCCCTCCTGTGTTTTCTGCCCCAGGGAGGGGAAACACGATACTGCACATAAAAGCTGCCACACATGACAATTTTCAAAGGAAAAGGCTTTACGTGCCAAAGCCTTGGAGGCTGGTAGATCAGTATGCAGCATGGTATGACAAGTCAACCAGGACCTTCCCTTCAGCTGGGAAAGGCAACTGGTGGCTGATTACCATTTTTGACGAGCCATTTGGTCCAATGACAGATGATTCAATTACTTACTATTACAGCTTTTCTCCCTTGGATAAACACTGTTTACAACTCCAAGGTGAACCAACTCAAATCCATGCTATCTTCCTCTTCCCTTTTCCTACCATTCCCCTTGTCTTCAGGGTTTCTGTGACCATGTCCTCAACCCTTGCTGTGCTTGTGCTCTGCTGATTTCTGACTCCTCTCCTGAGAGCTCAGTTCCTTGCAAGGGAGCAAGCAAGCAGAGTGGGAGCATCCTTTCGATTCCATTTGCCCAATTACTGCTCACCTCCATTCAAATGGCGCTCATGACCGATCTGTTTCCAATTTGTCACCCATAATCCTGTAGTCAGCCTGTGAAGTTGTTATCTGCTCACAATTTTTGCATGGTTAATGAGCCATTACATACATAGTTCCTCTCTTACAGTTAGGACCATATTTCACTGACCATATTCATGGTGCCCATAGTATTCCGAACGCTCTTCAGATACAGGATTAAGTTCTGTTCCAAGGAACATACAGTTGAAATACCACCAAAAAAAGAATGTGATAGTATAAGAATGTGATAGTATTGCTTCTCACTTCACACTGTACTGTCTTCTTCTGCAGTATTAGGCCATCACCTTTGCCTGGAGACTTCCCCAAATGATGTTTACAGTTCTCCTACTGGTATGCATCAATTATCCCTTTGCTCAATATCCACACATCATCCATTCTCTCTCTTAATCTTTTACCTCCGACTAAACAATAACCTCCCTTCTTTCACACCTGAATTTACTTTCCAATCTTCTGTCTACCTTACAAACTTCAGTGGTTTCTCTCATCATGAATAGCTCACAATCTTTAATTCATTCATGCTTACATCTCCCTGGGAGGTGGAGCAGTGTTGTTACTCTCTATTTCACAGCTAGAGAGCTGGGAGACGGAATGACTTGCCAAGGCCACACAAGAAATAAGTAGCAAAGCTGAGAATTTCATCTCTCCTATGTCCAGAGCTAATATCATAACCAATGAGCATGCAGAAGTTTAACTACTGTTTCCCAAAAAAAAAATGAAACACTTTTTATTCTTTCATACGTGTCCTTGCTATTTTTGATTTTTTAAAATGGAAAAGTTAAACTAACTTTTATCTTGAAATAAATTTATTTCTGAAGTGAACTGCCAAGAAAATGTCATTCCTTTAATTTTGATTTTTGCCATTGTATCCTTAAGAGACCATATAGGAAATACAGCTTATTTTTTTCTAGATCCTACCCCTAGTCTGTTGAATTGATAGACCCTGTCATTGATCTGAGTAGGAACTGGTGCAGACCCTTAGCTGGCATACAAATTATGCAGAATAGTAATTAATACGGTAGTTATCATACTCCAAACTCGGTTTCCAACTCTGCTTTTAGGGCAGTGTGTTCCCAAAATACTCTCTGAAGTTTATAACACTTAGAATATGGCTGGCTACTTCTCATGGCATTATCCAAGATGTAATCCAAAACCAGAGATTTAACCTCCTTGTAAATCCAGAAAACTGGAAGATAGCTTGTACCTGTGTTCGCACACAGGTGACACCAACTTCAGGCATTTAATTCAGACGCTCTCCAAGTGCCTATGTGAACTATGCAGGGAAGTTAGTCTCACAAATCTCAATGTCCTGAACTGCACCTACAACTAGATACCAAAATAACAGGGTCTTGATAGTCTTGTCATGTATGAAGTCCTCTGGACTGCACACCTGGGTTAGCATCACTGTTTAACAAAATCCTGCTAGTTAGAGCAATAGCATCTTCTCACTTGTATGAGTAGTTCACTCTGATACCCAAAGCATATTATGATTATCAGCTCCCCTTAAAAATACTAATTTGCAATACTAACTAAAGTATCAGCTAAGGCTGAACACGTACATTGGTAACTGTTTTGGAGCACACCTATGTGAACACTGCAATGTAACACTGAATCACACAAGAAGAAAATACCCTTGTTTGACTCTTATACATGTGTTCTGACTTTGCATTCATCCTTTGAAAATATGTAGTCATCCTGTAACATTATTTACACCTGTTCTTTTAATGCAAAACGTAGTTTACCAGGGTAAGGATAACTTTGGCAATGTGTAAGGACACCATATATAGTCAATCCCAAATCATCTGGTTTTCAGAAGGTACATTTACAAAGATGGGCTAATATATTTTGAGAAGACTACTTAAGCAATGAGGAACCTTGCCACTGACTTAGATGTTACTTTTTGCTGACCTCAAAAGACTTTCAAAAAGAAGGTGGTACAGCATGGCTCAGGCTTCATCACTCTAAGTAGTTCATGTCTGCACTGTGGACATTATTTTGGGAGTATCTGCGAAAATAAAATAAAAAGATTTGTATTATGGAAATACCAAAATATGTTAGGCACTTTCCAAAAGTATAGAAAGGGACCCTTTGCTGCACAAAGAATTCACAATCAGAAGAACAAGACAGGAAAAGTGAAAGCGATGGGACTGGAAAGGAAGAGGAAGACCAGCTTATAAAAATAGAATCATGCAATTTCTTAACTATGTATTTTAGTATGTGATACACCCCGTCACAAAACTTAGTCCCTAACATGGACTAGGTTCTATGTTTTCTTCCTCTCTAAAGCAACTTTACTTCCCTTTAGGGGAGATTGTTACAAGGATCAAAATCAAACTAAAGAGTAAAAATGTGGTAAAAAGTTACATTCTGTAGTACAGTATGGACATGAAAGCCTCATGCTGTTGTTCCACAGACGAACACATTGCTGAATCCACGGCAGATTTCAGCAGGATGAGAATTGCACGAGGCCTCTAGAGAGCTCAAGGATCTGGTGGTCTTTTAACACTTCTTTTGCATTGAAGCGATTGTGTGGTTCACAAGTCAGACAATGGGACAGCCTCACTACCCAGTAGCTCACAGTTTTTGATTGCCAGCCTGCAAATATTTGATGCTCAAAGTAGCTATGGAATTAGGGACTAAGACCTGGAAATATGAAGATAATACACGTTTGGTGCAACCCTTCTTTTTACTAATGTCATAAAGCATTTGACTTCAGTGGCAGAAAGGTTTGGGGCCACGCTTAACTCATATTTTAAAATGTCAGGTTTTCTAAGTATTGACTCTATGCTAATAGAAAGCACTTTTACTGCTCAGTGTGGATGCCGTCTTGTATCTGAAAATTTGACCTCCCTGTTGAGCTATACTCAGCTTTCTCTAATTATCCCACTCTAATTACCCCCACCAGGGATTACTGGCATGAGTAATCTAAGCAGGAGTTGGCCTACTAAATGAAAAATGTCAAAGGCAGCGAGAGGGAAGGGAGTCAGAAGGAAGCTCTGCAAAGTTCTTAGAGTCACTCGGTGACATCATCAGTGAATCCAAACCATGATCAAAGCAACTGCCAGCACTGGGGAACAACAGATGCACAGAGGAAGGAAGCCAAGTCAGAGGCAATCTTAGCTTGAAAACGATCGCAGTTTTGTTATCAGGTTCAAGCTAATAATAGTGATGCTTCTGGCATCAGAATTTCCCCGACTCTCCCAAGAATAACCACCGCACAAAGATGAGACATAAGAGGCAGCTTACACTTACGAGCTGGCATTGGGTGCTGAAGTTCCCATCTGCGGCATGTTGACCCTGCCACAGAGTGATTTCACCTCAAGACTGACCATGCAGCAGGCTGATGGGGCAGCACCGGCTCTCCTGCAACCACTGGCGAGCGATGTGAGATTCGGCCCTTCGTTGCCTGCAGGGATTCCAAAGGTCACTCGAAAACATCCAGAGAAAGGACTCGGCACTCCTGCCTGCTGAGGTAACACCTATTCTGCCTTCTAAGCCTTCGCAGAAGGAGAAGTTGCACACAGTAACATTCAGCATGCCGCTCCTGTTCATGAAAATAAGGAGACGTTACTCACCACTGCATGAGTTCCACAAGACCTTCATAGTTACATTTTTCTGTTCAAACTGGAATCTCATGCTTTAGGTAAAACAATCTTAAGTACAATAAGAGTTAATGCCAAACCAGGTGAGTCTAATGATCAGTAGGTTTCTCCTGAAAGGGTCAGAGTCCCATAAAAATCTAGAAACTAAAGTTGGGAGGTTGCAAGGACATTTCAAAGTTTTAGAGGAAAACAGGACTGGCTAACTCAAATTATGATGCCATAATTATACAAGCCATTCCTTCTGCCTAGTGTTTAAAGGCAGCTGACAGCTGAGTTACAGAGTGCTTTAAATAAATATTATCAGAATTCGTATGAGTAAAATCAGAAGACTTCTTTTGATGCAAGCCATCATCTTTTTCACTCATTTTATGGAAGCATTAAAATGATATTTTGTTTGCAATAATATTTCAGAAAGTAAAAAGCCAGTTACAGTGCTAAGCTGTTTGCAAGATGTTTTGGTATCTAAATCATTGAAAAGCAATGCTGAAAAGGCACTGCCCTTCAGCTAGGAAGTAGCAACAACGTCACGTGAGTTACATGGCCATATAGTTAATAGTGGAGCTAAGTACAATCAAAGCTAATCATTCAGCAAGAGCCCAGGGCTGAGAGGTTTCTAATTCCAAGCAAAAAGTCCTTGCAAACTACTTGAGTTTCTAAGTAAAAAAATGAACCAGCTATGAATTGGGTTCCCATGCTGCAAAAATGTCTATTTTTTTTCCTTCGACTGCTGTAAGTAAACCTTGGAAATGGGAATAGGGTTTTGGGAGTCTAAATTGTTTACTTTGAATAAGTCTAAGCCTAAACAATTAAACTATATGCTATTTTTATGCAAATTACATATATTGTATTAATATGAGCATAAATCCTACATTCCTTAACAAACCCCAACATTCTATTAATGGGGAATATGAGCCGTACAAACCGCTCACATTTATGACATAAATGTGGTAAATATAACATAAAGTGAAATTTAACACTGCAAAGTAAAATTTAATTTTACAAAAATAACTCCTATATTCTTTAAAAGCAGGCAAAATTTCCAGATTTTTAATTATATGAGTTGCACAGTTCTAAAAAGAATTCATGCAACCTGTTTTGGTGTTGGGTGCTACAGTACTGGATTTTATTTTACTAAAAGATATGATTTTAAAAGGAAGATGACGATTTAAAAAGCTGCATGCCACAGAACCCATAGCATGGGGAGGATGAATCTGTGCGGTTGTCTGCAATCTGACAACTCAGCTGCCAAAAGAGGACAGAAAAGTGTAACTTGGCACAGAACCCTACGGCTCCCTGTCAGAGAAACAACTGCTGACAGCTACCACAGCCAACACAGCTGATATTTAGGTTGGATAAGACAGTACCGCTGATATTGGGTCAGTATTTTCCATTAAAAAAGGAGCTATTCCACAGCAGCATCAATGTTCTGGGGCCTTTTAGAAAGGCTTAGTAGATGGAAGTATTTATATAACTAAGTGCAGGGCTTATGGATCATTTACAATTGACTTAAGTCATCAAGAGATCATTTGCATCTATGGTAGGGTCTAGACCACATCGGAATTCCTTCTGTCCTTTATTAATAAACCGAAATAAACATCACTCACCCAGCTCAGGATGTCATTGATAAAAGTTTGAGGCTCCCGTTCCCTTCTCTTTTATGGAAGTGCAAGACACTGTGGGTGTGCTAACTATAGCTGCCCCCCGCACATAGCTGTGCAAGCTCAGCTGCTGATTCCACTGGATATGCAAAAACTGGTGCCTGTATTTTACGGAGGACAATCAAACTCTAAGTATCTGTGTCCCTATTATGAGAAAAGGCTAAATGTTCAAACTCTGGAAAATGCTGCAGGTAGAACCCAGATTTTCAACTGCAAACTCGGTATTCAGGAAGCCAGACTTTGCCCCAGTGCCCCTAGCCTATTTGTTTCAGTGGGCTCAGAGCTATTCAGTTAAATCTCCCTTGCAGCACTGAAGTAATTCAAAGTCCTTGGATTTACATATTTTGGGCTAAAAAAAAAATCCATCTGGCAGTAGACTATCAGAACAGGTGACACATCAAATTTTAAGCCTACTGAAAATCTTTCCAGAAACCTATTTAAAAACACTCAGAAAGAAAGTAAAAGCATGCACGCTCCTCAGTTTTCCATAGCTCAGCTACCGATGCTGCCTTAGCATGAAGCACCTGAGAGCTGTCTGGGAACTCTCACTAAACCTACGACCACAGGTAGGTGGTCATGATGAAAGCCAAAGACATACAAATTGTTTCAGAATATGCTGCAGTATTCTCTCCTGATGCCATACACTAGTGTTGAATAAATGTCCCTATACTAAGTCAGTGCTCACACAAATGAAATATTTTGTTGGCATTTGTGCCCGAGGTTTTCTAGTTGTTTATGGCACCAGCAAAGCACAACATCCCACGTTAGCTTGTTAGCAGTCAGGTAGTCTCTCATAGCTGGAGTTCTCTGGGACTAGCTGCCTACGTGCATATTACTGCTAGGAGTACACGTACGCCTGTGTGCACTCAGAATCACAGAATCACTAAGGTTGGAAAGGACCTTCAAGATCATCAAGTCCAACCGTTAACCCAACACCACCATGCCCCCTAAACCATGCCCCGAAGCGCTACATCCACACGTTTTTTGAATACTTCCAGAGATGGCGACTCCACCCCCTCCCTGGGCAGCCTGTTCCAATGCTTGACCACTCCCTCGGTGAAGAAATTTTTCCTAATATCCAATCTAAACCTCCCCTGGCACAACTTGAGGCCATTTCCTCTTGTCCTATCACTAGTTACTTGGGAGAAGAGACCAACACCCACGTCGCCACAACCCCCTTTCAGGTAGTTGTAGAGAGCGAGAAGGTCTCCCCTCAGCCTCCTCTTCTCCAGACTAAACAACCCCAGTTCCCTCAGCCGCTCCTCATAAGACTTGTGCTCCAGACCCCTCACCAGCTTCGTTGCCCTTCTCTGGACACGCTCCAGCACCTCAACATCCTTCTTGTAGTGAGGGGCCCAAAACTGAACACAGTATTCAAGGTGCGGCCTCACCAGTGCTGAGTACAGGACACTCATCCTGTCTTCATTTTGTTCATAGGAAGGAAAAGACCAGCACGTGAATTACACCCCTCAGTTTGTCCCACCTGCTGAGTCCCTTAATGTCAAAGGGCTTTACACAAGAGGAAAAAGAGGACGTGAGGTGAAAGTACACATAAACAACGTACCTCGAAGAATTTAATTTCCTGGTAAGCAAAGTCCTTTTCTCCAACTGCCAAACCACATTTCCACCGGGACTGTGGGTGACTTCAAAGCAATGCCTGTACTCCCTGGAGGAGGGCCTCAAAAACCGGGACAAACGATTGTGACTTTTACCTCATTCATTGTGGGCTTTGAAGGTTTCTATGATTGTGTACACTTTGGTAAAGTCCTCTTTGGAACATGTACGTTCAGCAAATATTGGGTATGCAGAGAAACAGTCTTCAGCGAAGCCACTGCTCTTTAGTAAAGTCTCAGTCTCTGCCAAGTGGCTGCTGGCATTGCGTTGATTGCCAGTGCACATGCAGCACTGGGAGCCTATGAGAGCAGGTTCAATATGTTTTGAAGTGTTCTGTGTTCCCATCAACTCTTCCTTTGCATGCTACTCTTTTTTGTCCCATATTTCTGCAGACAGGCTGTTCCCTCCTAAGTCACCGACATCAACTTTGTTGTAATATTGCTGATCCTGAATTCTTTTCTCTGGCAAAACTCTTGATAATTTCAGTTGGTGTCTTAATTGTGTAAGAACTTCTGACCTATTAAATCATGCCTGATGCAGGAAAACCCCACACAACGGCTAAACAACAAGGAGGAGAGTTTCCTCTGTACAGAGATTTGCTGAATTGGTTTTTAAGGCCAGTGAGGTGTGGAAACATGACCTCAGAAGACATGCTAGCAATGGAGGGAGCATAAAGCTTCTCCTGACTATCAGAGGGAAATCTGATCTAGTTACTGCCGAGAGGACAGAAAATCTGATGAGCCCTTCTCCAGTGACATTGTTGTCCCTGGGACATGCTATCAAAGTGTCTTTTTCTACAAATTTGTCTGCAGTGTTTATATTCAATAGAAACCTAACACTAGATTGTGACTGGTAGGCTCGCTATGACAAAGACATTCAGGTGCCTGCAAGTGTAAGTGTAATTGCTTTGGTCTTCTGTGAGTCCATAGTGTATTAGAAAGTATGCAGAGCCAGAGAGCTGCGCCCCACTGTTTCTTTGGAATTGGCTTCCATTTCAGGAGGCAGAAAAAGAAAAACCAGTTGACTCACCAAACACAGAGAATCAACTTTCTGGAAGGAGGATGGCACTGTTGAGATAAGTACTTCTCTTCTGTTGGGGCAAGAGAGAGACCCTACTTTCCTGACAAAAGTATCACTGTCACTGATTATCTAACACAAAATTCTCCTAGATGTTAGTAGCAGGAATTCAATGACAGACATGCTGTAATTGCCAAAACACTTTCTCAAATTGTCCTCCCACATATTTTGTATCATCCAGGCATAAATAACTCACTTTCTATTCACTTCTATGAACAGAAGTGAGGCAGAGTAAACAATCTGGTGGACTATCCCCTACGAGGTGACAAGCTCTCAGTTTCTTTTTTCTTTTCAAGTGGCTGTTCATTGAGCTTTTTATGGTATTTCAGAGGCCATATAGGTTGCAGGGAATAATAAAGCCATTGATAAGA
The DNA here is from genome assembly GCF_000687285.1 of Phaethon lepturus. Taxonomy (NCBI): domain Eukaryota; kingdom Metazoa; phylum Chordata; class Aves; order Phaethontiformes; family Phaethontidae; genus Phaethon; species Phaethon lepturus. Next base: position 11,493 of record NW_010535918.1, read on the forward strand.
AAGAAGTTTGTGTCCTCATTCTCCCAACACCATGAGACTGAAGAAGAAACAGAGCTACGCCTCTCCAATTTAATTGCTTTTCTAGAAGGTTATTTATTTTAGGCTTCTGTTCTGAAGAACCATTTAAAACTCTGGATAAAACTCATCACTAAAACTATTTACTCTTCTTGATACCGTATGAATAAGGTAAAGTTCTTCACTAGAGTATACCCCGTGACAAATAATGCCCTAGTAATTATGGGTGGGGATTTTCATGCGGTGACTGATGATGCCTTGGAAAAAAGCCATGGCACTGTGCATTCAGAAGCTAAGCTATCTAAATCCTTGCAGACCTCGTTTATGCTTTTGGGAATATAGGACAGGTGTGGCAGTTACTAAACCTGGATACTTGAGAATTCACCTCTTATTCCCAGGTGTGGGCCATTAATTCTCGCTCAGACTTGTTCAGTTCTAACAAGTCTCTTTTGAACCAGATTTTGTATGTGCACATACACACACGCACACGATACACAGCATTTTCCTTTCAATCCATTTATCTACTTTGTTTTTACTCATCTTCAACTATGCAGCCTCACCTTACCTAACATTTTACAGACACATGGCAGCAAACCCCAGTGTTGATCAGTGGCAGTCTACAGATCCCTGCCAGATTCTGTAGATACTAGAAGACTCACAGTTTGCATTGTTTAGTACAATTACTGAAGAAGTTTGGGTAAAACTCAAATCAGTCCCCAGTGAATTCACAACAATGACTATATCACTATTACTTGGATAACTAGACATCAGAGCAAAGCCAGAGAACACTCAAACACAATCAGGCTGGTTGGTAAAAACCATAAAATCTTGTAAAAAACTGTAAAGGAACATGGTGCTCCTTCTTTTTGTTAGATGCTCTTCCAGAAATCTGAACACTCTGCAGTGTTCTGTGACACACCTAGAGCCTCCTCCTAGACCAGGCATTCTTCAGGAACACACTTGATGTTTTCAAACTCAAATACCTACCAGAAAGCTTCTAATTCCACATTCTGATATTTCTATAGAAGGTCACAGATAGTAACCCCAGCTGCTTCACTCACTTTGAAGGGACTTGTGGCTACTCAACCCTAATAAATATCTGGTCATCTTTATTTACTTAAAATACATTGGTCATCTTCTAAGCAGTCCTCTGGAATATGCTGAAGAGAGGGGATGATATAGTTATATGTTAAGTTCTGAAAAAGCACACATTTTTATGACATTATTTTTATGTGCAGAGAATTGTCACGAGACGACAAAGAATTACTTGGGGTAATGAGCTGGCTTTCTACCACCAAATCCCTCAAGAGGCCACTGCTGTAGTGGTATGCTTCTCAGATCAAAGTACCATCTTGTGAAATAAAACACTGGTATTAGAGAACCTGATCTGGTTTGGCTTGAAGCAGAAATTCCTGACAGCACGAGGAATAAGCATAGGCTGGGTAGGAGTTTCACTAAAAAATAAATTTCTGATCAACAAGTATTTTCTAGCTATGAAAGAGAAGCCTCTGATACTTGACTGATAAAGAACCCAGCCTACTAACCAGACCAACATAAAAAAATGAAACTTGCAAAAATGGGCACACACAGCTCCTCTACCTATGCAGCTGGCTAATTCTAAAAGTGCTAGCTAAAAGCTTCTGATTAAAATTTTAACTTCCTGATAATAGCATGAAACAAAAATATGGCAATTAAGGAATTATATCTCAGGGCAAAACTAATGCAGATTCTACCTATGAAGCACCAATCCCCCACTTAAAACTGTAGAGGAAATGGGACCAGCTGTAGCTGGAGAGAAGTATGGCATCTAACACCTATGGAAGTGACAGCTTGCGTTTCTAGTGGAAGCGATCATCGATAGATGATGTCTGTTTTCTCAGACACTCCAAGATTTCTGTGTTAGCCTGATCCATTTTGCTATCACCCAATAGCCTAGTGAAGATCTAGGGGAGGGAAAGGGCCATCTATTTTCTTTTGTCCTCCTCCACTTGAGAAACACTCCCTTTATTCTGCACATGTAATTGAGTTAATCTCTTCTCAGAAACCAATATGAGTAACTCTAGATATCTGGATAACTTTAATATTTTGATAACTGCAAATAAGGGAAGTAGTACTGGAAGATGCAGAACTAGAAACTGGAAATTCTTAGTTGCAAGACTTATTAGCTGCATAGAGAGAAAGAACAAAGGCATTGGATTTTTCCTGTAAATGAACTCCAGGCAGTGTTACAATAAAATGGATGTTTGCTATTAGAACAGAATGGCTCCTTTCTTTACTTAGTATTTTCTAGAACAAAAGCGCTGTAACTTTCCAAGGCTATAGTGAGTCAGTGCTAGAATTAGAAGTAAAATCCTGAAATAGCGGTCACCACTAAGCAATGTTTCCTCTCCTTTCTCTTCACCTATTCAAAAAGGCTACCTCTGACAAATCATCTATTAATAGACAAGTTTCTATCATTTAATTATCAAATCGGATAGAAAAGACACTCAGAAATTCTGTGCTTAATAAGTGTGAGCTTTTTCAAACAAATAGACAGAGGTATTCATAATGCTTTTTCTTTCTGATTTTTATTTTTTTTTAAATAATAGCTTTTTGAAATCTAGCCAGATTCCTGATAAATGAAACTCTGCAATCCTTCTGCTTCTGAAGTTTTTATAACCTGAGCTCTGCAAAATTTAGACTTCTAACAATAGGATTTTGGTCTTTCCTGACTGATTTCAGGTCAGTCCTGAATGCGAAATGTAATTCTTATAATACTAAAATGCAAGGGCTCTTAAGAGAAGGGAGGTTTGCAATAATAAGATTAGGGAAAACCTCTATTACAGACTTTGTATTCCTGGGATATTCCTGAATGAATGTCATCTGCTTGGTGATTATAAGGAATGCGATCATATTCAAAAGAGCTTTTCTGTCCAGTTTTGAACAAATCTAGGTTGAAAGAATAGGGCTGCAGTTACCAAGAAAAGCTTTTGTTTTGTTATAATTCAGTGCATTAGCCCTCAAATACATTAACACACTTGCATCACAGCCTGGAATGGTGTGTTTTTTACCCAAGTGGCCTATTTATCTCCACTTGTAAAATATATATACAAATACATTTATTTTCCTCTCTTCCAAATCACTGGAAAGGAAATTACTGACTTCTCAACTAGAAGAATTCAAGGCATGGATGTTAGATCAAAGGGAAAAACTACACAGTAGCATCATGTGTGAAAAGTAAACCTTTAACAGAAATGTGCAAATCTGAAGTAAAAAAAAAATCAACGAAGGCTTATCCATGTGGGAAACGGAGGCAAAGAATTTAAAGCTTACAGAAAAACAGATTTTTTTAAAGTGTAGCTTGTAGTCCAGTGTATTTGTATGGGTTTTACTTTAGGACAAAGAAATAATTGCCCAAGAAGACAGAGATAACAAGCATAAACACTGGAATCAGACACAATAGAAATGATTCAAACAGCGACAAAATAATTTTCACACTGTAAGTGGAAGGCTGCAAAGAACTTCTTAAATGTTTTTGTAAGTGTTAAGGGAACATACTGAGTGAGTAATAAACCAGGACATTTACCCCAACAGGCTCTTTACACCTTCTGCCTCCAATTCCCAGAGATGGTTTCTATTTCCTCAATAGCCTTTCTGCCTCTAACTGTGATTTGCTGTAGACAACTTGAAGATGCTGGATACCTGTGTAATTTTTTTCCAAGGACTAAATCTTTAAAGAATCATGAGACTGGCTTATGCATGTGAAAATAAGATATTATTACAATATTATCTATAGTCATATAGGTAGACTGTTGCTATAGGAACACATCCAGAATCAGAGTGAAAAGGACTCCATCCCAGCAGGGACCAGCCTGCTCGCAACACCCGATGCCAGAGCTACTGCACAGCTCACATAACTTGTAAATAAGCAGGTAAAGTATGTATGTCAATGCCACATCTCAAGAGCAGGTGCCCATATATTGCTGTGATTATTTTTTAGATTGCTTCCATCATATTCTATTTTTACTGTAATTCTGTGGGAAAAAAAAAATAAATCCTGCAAACACTAAAGTACACTGTGTAATGGTTTTCCTGTAATAGGACACAATGCCAACCAAGAGCTGGAACACCTTATGTGCATGGAATTATGTGTGAGCTTTAATGTTTAAAACAATCAGACTCTATGAGAATAAGTTGGTCTACATTTTATTTTCTTCAGCTTTCTTTGATGAGGATTAATGAATGAATGGTCATAAAGTGCTCTAAAATCCTAGGAAAGCACTCTAAGAGCACACACTTACTTAACTATTGTGAGCGAAGGATAATGTTTAATGCTTACCTGGAATTTCGCTCTAGCTATAAATGGATGAGTCATTGTCACAGAAAATGTAACAGTTTCAACTGAGAAACAGAAAAACATTAGAGATGTTAAAGCAAATACTTGATGACTGACAAGGAAAAGTATCTTCATGGTAATGAGCTGCGTAAAACTGTTTGCCCAGACTAATCCTCAGAATTCTTCTGCAAATGTGGTTTATTTTCCACAGGGCTTTACAAAACCAACAAAAACAACAACCACCACCCCCCCCCCCCCACCCTCAGCACCCCCCCCCCCACCATCAGCCAGCCATAAAAATGGCAAATACAAATAATTATATCTACAGTACAGAGCTCTGCAACTGTGTTTACAAATCTGATTCTTCTCACTTCTTTTGCAGACATAAAATGTTTCCCAAGCAGGTCTATGTGCTAAACTGGAATAGCATACAACTGGTACTTTTTCTCTCTGCATTTAAACAAAAACTACTTTTTCCACACTACTGTTTTCACCGTCTGCACACCTAAACTTGTTCAAAACTTGCTTACCTTATAAACCAATGATTTTCAGAACGGCCTACTGCAAATATGCACACCTATGTATTAAGGTGTGTATTTCCCATGTGAAGAGCTGTAAATACATTTTACACATGTACAACTTAAGAGATGTGAGCATGTATAATTTTACACAGTGCTTGTTTAAGCGGAGCTCAGGAGATGTGAACAAAAATATCTGGAAAATATTAAGGGCCAAAAATTCTTCTCTACAAAAAGTGAAGTATTTTATAAAACAAACATACACCAGTGAAATGGTGTATAATCTTTCTATGACATTTAATTCTGTGATCTAGATACAAATCTGCCTGGGTTTAGCATCTTTTTTTTTTTTTTAAGATGTTTTAAAAGAACAATGAACGAATAATCGATGAAATTCAGGGTGTTGCTATAATTCCTGTTGTCAAGAGAACTGTCAAAATTTTCTTTGATGTCTTTGGTATTCCTTCCTTCCTCCTCCTGTATCTCCACATCCTACAGTGGCAAACCACACAGGAGCTAGATGCAGATGTAAAAATACACTGCCAGGTGTTAATTAACAGCCCAGGAACAATTAAGAGATGCCAATCAGCCCAGAAACACAGCACGATCTCCTTTGATGCCCGTGGGGCACTGGCCAAATCCGTGCCAGCTACCCCCAAGAAGCCGCCGCGCCCCGGCCGGCGGGAAGGGGGCAAGCGGCCTCAGGGGGAACCGAGACTGCCTTCTCCCCCACGCGTGGCCCGGGGACGAGCTCCCCGCGCTGCCTGTGACGGGAACTTATCGGGGAAACAGGGGTTCGGCTTCTTCCCATCAGGCGGAGGGCTGAAGGGAGGCGGGGGGCCTGTCTGGAGGCGCCACCAGGCTCCTCAGCCCGGAGCGCACGGGG
>NW_010535919.1:0-446 GCF_000687285.1 Phaethon lepturus
CAGCTACGGACACCCTCTCCTGCCCACACACAACTAAGTGGGCTGGCCCAGACCCCACAGCCCTCTCTCCCTGCCCCTGGGGATCCTACCCCCTGCCCTGCCCTCCCACTCCCTGCACACGGGCTGGGATGCCAACAGCGCAGCCCACAGCTGGGGGGCTGTGGGGACAGCCCACGGTCTTTACTGGGCAGAAAAGCCAGAGCCACACGACAGGCCCGCCCTGCACCACAGCAGCATCACTGGTACAGAGGATTGACGGTTTCTCTCTGCCCAGGGCCAAATCAAGACACATCAAAGACCTGCAAAGCCTGCGGCTGTGCCCAGGAAGACACGTCTCTGTTGATGCTACCCACAGCCTCAGCACCGACAGATCCCGCAGCCCTGCCCCAAAGCACTGGGCCCAGCAGAGCACAGCGCACAACCCCTCGTGCCAGCCCCTGCAGGCA
>NW_010535919.1:476-2512 GCF_000687285.1 Phaethon lepturus
GGCTCCCAGACGCTGGGGGGCCCAGGCCCCTCCCCCGCTGCCTCTCTTCCTCTGTCCTTGCTCATCAGTGTCTGCACGCCCACTGCATGGAAAGGGCAGGAGGGGTCCCCCCCATGTTGGTAAATACAGAACGACAACCCCCGGCCAGCACCGCTTCCACCTTTCCTTGACCCCCCCCCAGGCAAGGAAACCTGCCCTCTGCAACACCCACATCTCCATCAAACGCTGGCCAACAGCGGATTCCTCTCCTTACGCACATCCTGCTCCCTTCAACTCTTGCCACCTCCTACCTTAACAGTGACAGCTGATGTCCAACAAAAAAAAAATGCCACGCAAAGCCCCTGAAAAGCTGCAAACCCCCTGCCTAGCACATGACAAGCCATACCAGAGGGAAGAGAGCCAGGCCAGGCCATCCACTGCAGGTCGTGTTGGAGCCAGCAGCCTCCCTTCCTCCCCCTGGGGTCCAACGGGTCTTACTCTGCACGCCGAGGGAGTCACTAGTCCTGTTACTAGCCTGGCCACAGGGCGAGCCACAGTCAGGGCAGCCTCTGTGGTTATGCCCAGATCCCAAAACAGACCCACGATGCAAATGCCACATGCTCACAAGCATACATCGGTGTCGGGACACATCACTGCCCCAGCGCAGACTTTGCACTGCAGGGAAACCAGTCGTCCCAGCAGGAGCCCTGGGGCTGCTGGAGCCAGCCGGATCCCTGCACCCGCAGCAGGAAGCTGCTGGCAAGCACAGGCAGCCACCAGAAGCCCCTGCTCCCAGCAAAGCCCAGGCTGAGCCCAGCAGAAGCATCGCCCTCGCAGGACAGGAGCGCCTGGGCCCATCCGCCTCGCAGCGCTGAGCCGCATGCTAGTCCTCCTGGCCAAAAGCGCAGAGAGCAGAGCCCTCTGCGAGGGCTGCTGGGGCGGCAGCAGCGCAGGCCCCCGCTGCACAGCGCATCAGGTAACCCGTGCGGAGGCCAGGACCGGCTGATCCCCTCTCAGGCGCCCGGAGGCAAATCTGGGCTTGTAAGATCTTCACGGGCGCTTCTGGACTCCAGCAGTCAGAAAAGCAGCTTTCAACAGCAGGCAGCACAACTGGGACTGCAGAAGCGTTTGTAAAAACAGGCCGTGATGGGAGGCTAATAGGCACTTGAATGAGCAAAACAAAGAATAAAAAACCGTTATGGAAGGAAATAGAAAAAGGTTCACTCCCCCTCCCCCCAGAGACGAACGGCACCACCCTGGAGAGGGGGGTGTGTGTTTGGGTCAAACGAGGAATCGGTGGCAAGGACCCCGGGCCCCCAGCTCCTCCTGAGGAAAGGCCCAGAGCAACCATGACCTCTCGAGCAGGGCGAGACTGGGGGAGCTCTTTGGAGGCGGCAAGCCTGAGTCCCGCGGGCGCCGGCGGAGCACCTCACATCGGTGAAGAAGCACACTCCGGGGTCAGCTCCATGTCGAAGGTCAGTGACTCTGCAGGGGGACAGCCAGAGGTTACAGGGCCCGTGCGTGGCTACAGCCAGGACCCCTCGGGCGCCGCGTCCCACCAGACTCACCGAACTGCCCTCCTGCATTGGCCTCCGCTCCCTCGCTGCTGTTGCCAAACTGCATGAGCGAGTCCAGGGTGCGCGGGGACATGGGCAGGTCGATGGTGTTGCTGAAGGAGGTGCTGCCCGAGGGAGGAAGGGAAAAGCACAGAAACCTCTGGAATCAGGGCCTGGCCAGAGCTCTCCGACATCCCCTCTTCCCCCCACCGGGCCCCCGGGCACGGCACAGCCATCCCAAGGGCTCTCCAGAGGAAAGGGGCCCCAGGAGGGGAAGGACGGGCCTGCGGTTATAGGGCAACGAGCCGGAGCCTGGCTCGGCCCCCGCTGCCTGCCCTTGCCCAGGCAGAGGTGGGAAGGAAGCCCCCCCTCAAGTGAGGCTGAGCACACAGATGCCCCCCAGCACCCTCAGGCACCCCCAGGAACACTCACGGGGTGACACAGATGAACTTGGTCTTCAGATACGGAGCAGCACCTGCAGAGGAGCGAGCAGCCTCGTCA
>NW_010535919.1:2543-10206 GCF_000687285.1 Phaethon lepturus
TTGCTCTCTCGGGCTCCGGAGCGCAGGCCTGCGGGCAGCGCCCACCCTCCCAGCCCCTGCGCAGCCCTCGCTGCCCGCACCCCACGGGGTGGCTTTGCCCTCCGGGGACTGGCACAGGATCCTGGCAGGTGACAGCTCTTCCACCAGTGCTGTCCCTGGAGTCTCCCCGTGACACAGGAGCCATGCTGGAACGCAGAAAGTCAACAACTACCTGAGTCAGTAGCTTCAGAGTGCTCCTGGCTCTCGGAGCGGCAGTACTTCCCAAACGCCTCCTCCTTGGGAATGTCTGGGTACAGGTACACCAGGGGGGACACCAGGATGTTGGTGGCATCCATGATTTTGTAGCCCATGATGATCTCCGCAAATGACATGTTGTTCAGCTGCTGCTTGGTGTAAGGCTCCACAGACTGGATCTGGGTCTTCCCTGCACAAGGAGACTTTTGACACAGGGCAAGACACCTGCGTTCCTCAGGGAAAGGCAGGGCCTTTCTCCAACACTCCAGGAGCGGCAGGGACAAGATGGGCCTGGGGCTGTGCTCAGCCTCACGAGGCACCCAGCAGACCACAGGGCAGGATGGGGACCTGCCAGGTGGTTCAGGGCCACAGAAAATGGCACCCTACGGGCAGCACATGGGCAGGGGCACCCAGGAGGCAGAGACCAGCAAAGGGCACCCAGGCTCAAAGATTTAACCTAGGGAGAGGGCTTGTTAGGACAAGGACAAATGTCTTATTGAGGGTTCCAAACCCCTTTTGGAGCCAGGAACGCTGTCTGAGCAAGGCAACGTACCACTGATGTCCTTCTCCACCCACGTGAAGGTGATGCCACCTTCCTTGCTGCTCTCGCTGAACCGCAGCAGGAAGGTTCCCGGAGGCTTGGTGCTCAGGATGGCTCGCTCCCGCTCCTTGCTGATGAACCCCATTATGTACCTGGGCATCAGGAAGCGAGGAGAGCAAGGGTGGGTCAAGATACCACAGTAGCTCTTCCAGGGTGTGAACCCTGCCATCTCTCTATGCGGCATCAGGCAGCAGCAGGGCCTGGCCACCGGCAGGGCCACCGGCATTTTAGGTATTCCTAGATGCCAGGGAGGGTTTTCACTCTGAACCAGCCAATAGGACCTGGACAGAAAAAGCATCCCAGGCGAGCCCACCTGCACCTGGAGAAGGTACTCCAACTCCATCAGGACACAACTCGTGGGACCCCTCCCAAGACCCAGCCCAACCAAGGGTCTCTGGACCGACACTGGCCGAGGCTCACCCTTCATTCCACAGCGCCAGGATGTACTTTTTCACCAAGTCAATGATGTTGTCCAGCCAGACCCAGAAAGAGAAGCCTTTTCCAGCCATGTTCTCCTGAGGAAGAGGGCAAAGAGGTTGTGAGCATGGCTTGGAGGAAGGGAACAGCCAAGGGAAGGCGCTCGGGGGAAGAGAGGGAGTTATACCTTGCAGAACTTGGCCCAGGTGATCTGACAGCCAGAGTAATTCACACCTGGCCCTGGCAGAGAAGAACAGGAGCATCAACATTTAGATAGAGCTGTTCTTCAACAGCTGGGGGACAGCAGGGATGGGCAGGACACCCACGCCGAGTTACCTAGAAGTTTTTCTGCCAGTGTTGTCAGCTGCTCGATGCTGAGGCCACGCTTCGTGGTAGAGGAGAACTGCCAGCTCAGGACCTCTGCCACCTGGTCCCAGGTCCCAATGGGGGGCTTGGTGAAGAAGTTCACGTTCTGCACAAGGGAAAACACAGCCCCAAGCAAGACATGGGACAGAAGCAGGGCCAGGTCCTGCCCCAGCCCTGCTGCCAGACCACAGCTTCCCTTTCCCTGCCTGCAGCGACACTCTGGTCCCAAAGCCTGCACTGCTGCTCTTGCCAGCCATCCCCTCCGTGCCGGGCCCTACCTTGGGGTTGTTGGTCAGCATGTTGTACCACAGGATGGACGCCCAGGCATTGGGCATCTGGCAGATGTTGGAGATGACCACCACAGGCAGCGAGTGGGTCTGCAAAGACAGGACGTGACCACAGGCTGGGACACCTCTCAGGGCTCCTCTGCACGCAGGCCCATGGCAGCGAGAGGCAGTGACCCACAGCTCACCTCCAGGTCGATCTTCAGCCCCTGGTGATAGACCTCTGTCTCAAAGGTGATGAGGTGCAGCTCCTCGGTGACTATCAGCGAGGCCTAGGGTGGAAGAGGACATGTTGAGCACACAGGAGATGCCTGCCCTCAGCCTGACACACGGCCCAACGCTGCTGCTCAGGTCTGGGTGGAGAGGGCTGGTCTGGCAGCTGCCAACACACCAGAGGGATGCCTGCGGATAACCCCTTCTCGGGGCAGGGCTCCCACCTCCCCTCATGGCTCAGCTGCTCGACAGGGAGAGAGACAGGGAGCAGAGCTGCCAGCAAAGGGCTCTCCTAGCCAGGGCTCCCCCGGCACTTACGTCGCAGTTGGCTCTGCCTCCGTTACCGCACCGCTGCTCCCGCAGGGTCTGCGAAGAGACGGAACAGGCTGAAGCAACACTCTGACAGCAACACAGCCTTACCAGGAGCAGCCCGAGAGCTCGTGGTACCTACCAGGTGCTTGAACTCTGCTGAGAGGCTGCCATTGTTCGACTCCTCCATGTTCATGACCTTGGTGTTTGTCCCCAGGATGTTAAACTTCCGGGACCTCAAAAGAGGAAAGACAGAGCATGGCTGACGGGGCCCTCTCAGAGCGAACGTGCAGTAGGACTTTTGCCAAGATTAAAAGCAGAAGCAAGAAAAAAACCAAAACTGAAACAAAACATTGCACTTACCCCCGAAGTGCTGCAACATCCCCAGAGTCCCTAGGAAAGGAGAGAGAGACACACAGTCATGGCCACCTTCCCACCCTGACACAGACATGCTGGTGTGTGGGGCTGGCTGCATCACAACACTGAGTCCCACAAGCCCCCCAGGCTGTCCTCCCACATGGGAACGAATGCTTGGGACCCAGCACCACCCTACATCCTCCCCTTCTACCGGGGGTGACACTGGCCCTTGGTGCAGGGATGGAGCCTGACCCAACAGCAGCAGAAACCAGTCCCACTCCAGTAACCCCATCCAGTGTTGCCAAGATCAGAGCACAGAACTCACTTGTCAATGCAGACTTTAATTTTCAGCTGATAATTCAGCTCTGGAAACTTGACCAACAACCTGCAAAGAGTCAGCAGAGGCAGAGTGTGAGCGTGAACATCCTGCACACACAAACAACTCCAGCGCAGCATCTGGCACAGACCGCAAACCAGCTGGATGGACAGCAGTCCTGTGTGCATCCCCAGCAGGTAGCACCACGGTTCACACCACAAAGCCCACGAGGATGCAGCATTATCCAGCTCCTCTGCCATCCCCGAGCCCATCTGCATGCAGGTCTGTGACATGTCAGCCCCAACACTTGTCCCCAGCACTGATGCTCCCCCGAGTCCCCTGAGGAGGGCTCGTTTTGGCTGCTGACTGCGCACACCAGGCAGGAACTTGCTCTGAACGAACACCCTCTGCGCTGCTCTGTGGCCAGATGCTGCCACATGCCAAGGGGGCAAGGGGGGCACAGCTGGGAGACTCTGAACAAGCTCCAGGCAGAGCCTGGTGTCAGAGCAGCCTCTCTCTGCAGAGGTTGGCAGGGGACATGGGCCAGCTGAGAGGCAGCTGGCCAGGGACGCGCTGACGCTTCCTGCCGCCCACCCCCGTAGCAGGATTTACCAGAACCCCGGCTGCCTCCAGGAACACGGCAGAGCCCCAGCCAGCTGCCGCCATCCCCGCACTGAGTCATGCAGGCGGCACTCCAGCAGGGCCAGCCTGCTGGGATTCATTCCCTCCCAGCACCAGCACTCCCCAGGCAAGCCAGAGGCTGGATCCACACCATTTCCTTCGCAGAGAGATCCTGCTTTGCTTTCCCCCGCAAGGCTCCTTTCCCCCACCGGCGTCGCAGCGGGATCGCAGGGGCCAGCGACGCACCTGACTTTGGTGGTGAACTGCACGCCAGTTTTGATGACCAGGGGCCGGTCGGGGTGCATGGGCATGCAGGGCTGCCTCTCCACGACGAAAGCGCTGCGGGCAAAAGACAAGAACTGCAGTCAAACCTCAGGCCTGGCCCAGTCCACTCGCTGCCCACCCCTCCACCCACTGCCTGTGACCAGGGGACTGCCCGCAGCTCCCTCCCAGCCCTCGGCACCTTTTCATCAGATTCCTAAACAGCTCCACGATCCGCTCCTCCAGCATGGGCCGGTGTTGGACGATTGGATCGCCCTTGTAGGATACTTTCTGCTGCAGTTCTTCCAACTTCTTGATTTGTTGCCGGGTCTGGAGCTGTGATTCGGCAAGAGAGGTTATCCTAGGGGAGCAGGAATAACCAGCGTTAGCGCTGGCTGCCGGGCCCTGCGCGGTCCCGGCCCGCAGAGCCCTCCCGTTCCCTCACTTGTGCGAGGGAGGATGCTCTCTGTACCAAACCAGCAGAGAACAGAACACGTTCACGTCTCCTGGCTCAGTGCATTTTTCCAGGCCATGCATTACAAAAAAAACCTGCACTCGCCCAAGTTCTGCAGAAACACACCAGGAACAGGAACTTCTCACAGCAGCCCTAAAACAGTGCTAACCATTACAGCACTAGTGCCCAGTACCGAGGATCAGTACAACTAGCGGAGTACATTTATGCTTGCAGGCATCAGAAGCCATTTTGCAAGGATGAGACAAAGAGCTCATTTCCACTGCAGGTGTTTGATTGCCACCTCTCTAGGGACCGATGCAACCCCCAGCCAGCTCCTACCAGTTCTCAAGCCGGTCTAAGCAGATATTCGGTGGGCCACCAATGCAGGCGATCTGCTGCCGTCTCTTCCAGTCTGCCAGTTCCTCATCCGCCAGCATCTTCTGCACATACTCCATGGCTGATAGCAGTCCAGCCAGCTCACTCACAATACCCTGTCAAAAAAGAAAGCAGAACCTTCAACACCTTCTGACGCCCTCCAAGATCTGCAAGTTTCACATTCACAGACAAGAAACAAGTCACCCTGGGCTGTATCTCCAGTGCTGCTCTCAGTTCTGGCCATGCAGGAACACCAAACTCATGCCACAGTAAAAGGGCACCACCGCACCCCAGGGGGATCTGGAGGGCCAGCCGCGTGACGTACCCTTCGCATTTGATCCAGCGCCGTGAGCATCTGTTCCAGCTGCTGCATTTTCTGCCGGGTCACCGACTGATTGTTTCCATTCAGATCCTGCATGTCTGTGCAGAGAGGTGAGAAATGTTCAGCCATGCACATGGACTCCTGCCCTCCCAAGCATCACACAAACAAAAGACTTCCACTGCAAAGGAGCAGGCACCCTAGAAGGCAGCAACCTCACACAGCCGCTAAACACCTTGCTGGCTTTCGGGCATGCACAGCAGCGCTATCACCTCCACGTGCCATTTCTCTGCTCACTGGCAGAGCTCTGGTTCAGCTCCCCTGGAGGCAGCGTCAGTGGCCGAAACAAAACACAAGGTTTCTCCAATTGCCACGCAAATGCCCTGAGCCTAAGCCACCCTTCTTGCTTGGAGAGGAGGCTCTGGGAGGGCTGGAACACACCCTCCAGCAAGTTCCCGTGCAGGAACACACTTTGGTTTGTCAGATGCTAATGAGCTTCCATTACCTCCTTGGCTTTTCAAAGTCTTGTAGTTAAAATCAAAGTCATCCTGGAGATTCTCCACCACTTTCATCTTCTGCTCCAGATCCTGCAAGGCAAGAGATGTGGATTTATTCAAAGCATTAAATCAGTGGGGTGGGGAAAGGAGAAGGTGCCTAGGCAGCACACATACCTGCACCCTCTTCCTCACATCCTGCAGATGCTGCTCCAGCATCTGCTGCTTTTCTGTCACTACAGCTGCTGTTGGATGTGTCGCCTGTCCCCCTTGCTGCAGAGGGGACAAGGAAGGCATTAGAACAGGGCCACGACCCAGGGGCGCTCCCCTCCCAGCCTGAGGAGGTTTTGCAGGAAGGGTCCTCACACCCCCCTCCACTAACAAAAGCCAGTGTCGCTAGCCACTCGCTCGCAGCATTAGCTGCGGGGCTGCCCAGCAAGCTGCATGGTGGAGGGCACACCCCACGCACGGGGCGAGAGGAGAGACGGATGCTCAAAGCTAACAGCCACCCCAGGCAGAGAGCACCAAGGCTGCATCCTGGTGGGAAGCAGCTGTGGGCCAGAGAGCAGAAGTTATCAGCCCCTGCAACTGGACCATCCCTCAGCACAAAGCAGCTATTGTCACCGAAGGAAGCAAGTCGGGGGCTTTGGGCTGGAGCTTCCCCACAGCACCAAGTACCCATGCAGTGCTGCCGGGCAGGTGACGGGACACCCGAGCCACTTACCTGGGCTGCGGTGGCAGCTGTCTGGAGGAGCCGGGACTCTTCCCACAGGCAGCGAGCCACGATGCGGGCTATTTCCATCGGCTTCTCCAGGTATCTGCTCTGTAAGAGGTTCCAACCCCCAAGGTTAGCAGGCACAATGTAACTCCTGGGATCTCCGCATGCCGTAGGGCTATGGCTCTTCCACAGGCTCCCCCCACAGCCCCCCTCCCAAATCAGTGCTTCCCGCCTCACCTGCAGGAACTGCTTGATGCGCCGCAGGTTGTGCTGGTACAAGACGTTGGACTCCTGCAGGAAGCGGCTGTACTGCTGGTCGATCTCCCCCAGCAGGTTGTGGAACACCAGCGTGGCGTGCGACTCCTTGCTGGCGGCGTAGGCCCTGCGCGAGGGAGGGCAGAGTCCTGGGTGCCCAGCACAGGGGAAGGGGCAAGGCAGCGCCGCAGGCAGGGCGGCTCTGCTCACACCCGCCGTCCCCTCTGCGGTTCGACATCCCAGCCATCTTTCTAACCTGCACCAGAGCAGGGGCTAGAGCAGCCCTGACTTGCTTCACACCAATAAACTGAGCCCTCAGACTGCACCCACAAGGGCAGGACAACAGAGAGGTTTTGGTCTCGGGCTTACAGTCTGGCCTTAAGCCAGGCACACAGCACACACGAGCACCTCACCAGTTCCACGTGCTCTCTGGACGGGATCCAGGAACTGGTGCTCTGTGTCAACCTCATTTACAACAGAGGCCACTGTAAGTCAGCCCTGGACGTGGACACCTCTGCTTTGGAGCTGCCCCTTCTCCTGGTCTGGGGTCTGACACCATGCGCACAGAGTCTCCGCTCCCCTTGGTGCCACACAAGCCTCGGGAAGGAAGACCAGTCCTGCCGTGTCAAGAGCCCAGGGAAAGCGGCAAGAGCTCCTCCAGACCTGCTGCCTCCCCTGAGTGGGTGTCCCGAGCAAAGTTTCCACTTCAACGCTTTGTAAGGCCTTACCAGTCCTGGCTCTCAATCCATGGGGCCAGGAACTGCCGGAGCTCCATGGGAAAGCTGTCGCTGTAGAGCTGGTGGAGCTGCTCCAGGTAACGCGTGTCGAGCTGCTGCAGCTGGTTCCACTGCGCCATCCTGGCCAGCTCCGGAGACCTGGTGGGACGGGCACACGTGCTGCTCAGAGCCGGTACCTGGGAGCCTCCAGGCTACCCCCAGCCACAATCGCTGCTGCCCTTTGGGGAGGGCTGATGGGGCCAGAACCAGAGACGGCTGGGGCACAGCGCGCCCAGGGCACGCGGCTCCAGGGAGGGTGCTGGCGCAGGCAAGGGCCAGGCAGTGCCCGTCCC
>NW_010535920.1:0-5862 GCF_000687285.1 Phaethon lepturus
TGCTCTGACCTGGGGGTCTGCAGGGCTGCTCTCTCATATTCCCACTCCTCTCTCTGGTTGCAATTGCTGTGCTGGGTTTTTTTTCTCTTTCTTCCATATGTTACCCCAGATGATGGGCTCAGCCTTGGCCAGCGGTGGGTCCATCTTGGAACCAGCTGGCACTGGCTCTTTTGGACACAGGGGAAGCTTCTAGCAGCTTCTCACAGAAGCCACCCCTGCAACCTGCAATATAAACCCCTGCAATATAAAAGTCTAAGTCTGACATATATTGGTGTTTCAAGCCCAGTGTCTTGTATTGTTCAAAGCTAAATCTCTACCAACACTCTGAGGGGACCAGATCCACAGCTTATGGTATGTAGGGAATGCTTAAAACTTTTTTGAAAGTCCTTTTGCTAACAAATATAATTTATTATGTTAGAGGCAGAGATCTGCCTGACTCGCGGACACCCTTCTAGTTGCATTATATATTTCTTATCCCTGTCATATTAAAATCCATTTTGAAGTGAAAGCTATTTATTCATCTTAAATGTTGCTGAGGCTGTCATAAGCATGGATAGGATGAGAAATGCTATATTTTCGCCCAAAGTTAGCAAAAGCCCATGACTCAGAGGCAGCTCAGGTTGCAGTTTTAATGCAGCTTTCACTTTTTTAATTTTATTTGATTATAAGTTTGTTACTGCATTAGATGCACTGAAGTACACAAGTAATTCTCTGCACCAATATGCTGATATCTAATTGACTACATTAGGGATTCAGTTAGGGTGACAGCCCAGGTTCAGGTAAAAGAAATTTGTTTTCACTCATGTGGTTGAGCTAGCTACTCTTTTGTTACCCTTGAGACTTTCAAAAGGCTATCTAACTTTAAAAAAATGAATTCAACTTTGTACATACATAGGAAACATCCTGAGTTGCAGAGTCAGGGTCTCCATGGGCCACAAATGCTGGTTTCAGAAGCACTTATAGACCCTTTATTCAATAACATGGTTTACGGAAGAAGGGATCAATGAAGGACTCATGAGTCAGTTCCTGAACTCCTGCAGTTTATAACCCAATGTTAAGGTAAAAAGGATATAGATTTCACTTCATGCTAATACACCGGAGTATAGGCAAAAGTTCAGTAATGACTATGTGCCATCTATGCACTGTCTCTGACTTCAGTCCAGGCAGTACTATTGTGCCACCTAAGTTGTTGGGCTGTAACTAACTCACTTCTAGCTGGTGTCTTAATACAAATATACTTGAACAATTTCAAGGGCTTGCATAGGAATATGGGAAAAATGGAAAATCAAGAATATAAATGAAAAAAGAATCCATGGGAAATATTTCTATCTAGTGCTTGAAATACCTCTAATGACTATATTTTTATTGCAAAGTCAAAACATTGAAGTATATCGGGTATTTGAGCATAGTTTAATGAGTTGTACATGAAAATGTTCTGTGAGACAAGCAGTGTACACAAGATCTCCAAAAGAAGCTCCTCTGTTAATGCCAAGATGGCATACAAGAATGTGTGAGAAATAAAACTTCAGTGTCTGGGGAACTTTGTTCTGTAAAATCCACCAAATATGAATCTTTACTCAGACCTCTAGGCAAGATTTCTTTTAAAAGGCATACTGTGCTGTAGTTTTTGATGCAATTTAAAAAAAAAAAAAGTTTCATTTGCTGTCAGAGGTGCACACTTTTAGTTCTGAAGTGTTCTTCAAGAAATTTCACTTTTTAAGAAGACTTTTCTGTTATTTGAGTTATATATGTCAGGCTTATAAAAATAAGAGAATTAAAATTCACATTTAATTAACTTTATCTAAAAAATTAACTTTATGGAAAAATAGGATATGGCTTTGTGACTCTATATTAGTCTTTTTTTAGAAGCAAACATAAGTAAGCATTCAGCATGAATCATACTCTATGGTACAGATAATGTCTGTCTTCTTTTTGCTATAATATTTTATTTTAAAGGTTTTTTTAATAAAGCTAATGCCAGTACTGAAACCACTGAGCCATTCTCTTTCCTTCATGCATTTTTTGTTTACACAAAGTTTGTGTGTCTGTGTGTACATACACACACTTGCATATGCATATAGGTGTCTATGCATATTCATTATATAAAACATAGAACTGTGTGTTTCTTAACCACTGCAGAGCCAGCATAAGTATACTCACTCCGAGGTGATAGCCTACCTGTATGGGTCTGCATTTTAATAAATCTTCAGCAAAATATTCATTATGAACAACCCTTTTTACAATCTCCAAGTCACTCTGCATTAGCACAATACAAGACACTACCTTTGGGTTACCATTGTGTGTACACCACTGAAATTAGAAGTATGATAGTTTTATCCTCTGAACTGCTTAGGTTTATCTCACACTGAAGTAGCTGAATCCTCTATAGAAAAATTGTATCTTGAAGAAGATCCTGAAAGACACTTTTCTAGTAGTTTGTTATATCATGCAAAATCTCATACTATGAAGTGCTACTCGCTGTGAACTTATACACTCAGTACAGCAGACTGCTTGGTTCAGGCTGACTAATCAGACTTGTTTCTCAGAATAGAATTATCCAAAAATACTTCATAAAATAAGAGAAAAAAATAATAATCCACAGCTGGTGCAGCGGCATGCTCACATTGGGCACAGAGGCACTGCCAGATGCAGCGCAATGACGGTGGTGAAGCAGAACAGGGCACAGTCCTCTGCATCTTGTTTTGGGCCAAGGGAAACACACCATAGCTATGGATCTAAGAATTTATTGTTATTCTGATTTATGTTTTAACAACTTAAAAGTCCAAATTATGTAATACTAACACTCATAGTCCAGATTAACATTTGAAGCCTTTGTTAATAATACGGATAAATTTGTTACACAAGTCCACTCTTCTACTAAAAACTGTAAATGGTCCCTCTCGATTACCCCTTAGGTCATGAAGATAAGAATTTAATTTTCCAAGAAAGCAGAATGTGGGGTGGGGAGGTCATTGGCATCCTGAAGTCATTGGAGGGAGGAATATGATGTTTATGAAGAGGGATTTCTTCCTCCTCCTTCCCAGGAGGAGCATGAAGTCAATGACGTATTTCTCCTCTAACTTGTGTGCAGTTGTGATTATTTTCCTACATTGTCTTGAAACACATTGCTTTCTTTTCATTGCTTCCCAGCTGAAGTTTGAAAGATGTCCCTCAGCATGCCCCAGCCCCTGTTATCCCAAGGGGCTGTTGTTTGTTGCACACTGTTTCCCTGGGTTTGTTAGGCCTTTGCCACGTACAGTTTCCCATCACTCAAGCTAAAACAAGTCAGGCAGCAGTCACTGACCACTGCACAGCTGTTACACCAAGCTACAACCTGCTCAGACCAAGACAAGTGCAGACCGGTGCTAAAGCTTTGCACCGACACGTCAATGCTTGATGCCTATTCCCAGTGATGGCACAAGTCTCATTTACTGTCCAGCCCACAGACCATTCTCCCTTGCTGCTCATTCATTTCAACACCAACACTACTGGCCAGGGAGGTCTTGAGTATGTCAATGGTGATTACAGTGCTCTGGGGCTTAGGACAGAAGGGTCAGAGGGTCAGGCTGAGCTCTCTCCAATTCTGCCAGTTATTTTAATTATAAATTATGCCAGGGAAAGGCATAGAAGGCAATGGGCACATCCCGCAAGTTAACAACTAGCTGCCTAGCTCCTGTTGCAGTCAGGCCTTTGTCTTTTAGGTCTATTTGACTGTCCAAAAATAAAGAGTGTGGAAAAAGACTTGAACACCCAGTGTTTCCCTTGCATTGGTCTTCACTAGCACGTTCTGCCCTCAGGCCTCCCAGACCTCTAGTGACAGTGTGTGAGGGAACGAAATACTACCAGTAGCAGAGGAAGATCAAAGGTAGTGACCACTTAAACCAATTGGACATACAGAAGTCAATGACACCAGATGGGATGCACCTGTGATTGCAAAGGGAGGTGGCCAGTGTCAAAAAAAGGCCACTTCCTATTATGCTCTGTCAGGTCACAGTGATCAGGGAGGTTACTCAGTGCTGGGGAAAAAAAAGAGTCATGTCCATCATGAAGAACACAAAAGGGAGGATCCAGGGAACTAGAGGTCAGTCAAACCTTAGACATCAGAAAAAGCAAGTTTTCTTGTGTACACTCAGGATGACAGGAGAGGAACCCTCATGGCTTTACTAAAAGAAAAATTTAATCCTTCACTTATGTAAGGGTCAAAAATAATTAAATATGAGAAATGAGGGCATGTTCCATAATGGGAGAGGGTCTACAATGGAAAAGGCTTTTGGTGAGTCCGATGGCCAACACGCTGAGAATGTGGAGATCAATACAGAGAAATGTTGGATACACTTCTCTTCTTGATGCCCTTAGAAAAACAGAGCACACAGTTGGGTTCATTCAGTCTCCCTTTTAAAAGGCAATTTGCCTAGATAGTGATTTTGTGATTTGCACACCTCATTTTGACAGTAATGATTCTGTCATGTCGTTGTTATTGGTGGAAACATAAGCAATATTTCTAAATCCCAAATAGGCCTAGTCTTTGAGTTGCCAATCTCATTGAAGGAACTCTCAGATGGGCAGCAGCATGGCAGGCTTAGAGGCCCCAGGATGCAGCCAAGTAGCAACGACTCAAATCCTTGCCACATCCCAGTGTTGGTGTCACGGTCTATGGAACAAAGCATGAATCCTAAAGAGATTCAGTACCCTAGTTCATTCAACAACAGATTATAATTTCCTATGTGTTTTGTCTCATTAGGAAGGAAAGGGGAAAGAAAATAAAACTGACATTAGCTATGTTGACTGAGTTTTTCAGTTCTTGTTTCTTCATAGAAGGAACTCTGTGGGTCTTGGTGAAAGGAAGTGCAGAGGAGGATTGATTGCAGGTTGTCTGAAGGGAACATACCTAATTGTGTCTCCACCTCCCTGCTGATGACGTTGCCTTCCTTTTTCTATGAATGTTTAAACTTAAATGTTGCACATTGCACACTCTCATCATACCATTAGTGAAGTCAGATCAAGTCTGTATTCTTATGACTCCCGATCCTGTGCTTTAAACAAACTTATACCTATAGCACCGTTTTGTAATCTAATTTATAAACATTTTTATTGCTCTGAAAGCAATAGCCTAGCCCCAAGAAAAATTTTTAAAAAGGCAAACTGTATAATCATAGGATAGGCATATATATTTTGTCCCTTGTTTAAATTTCACAAAACACATACTTTAAAGCAAGTTCTGGCAGGCACCCTAAGGCTTTGAAGTATCTGAATTGTTTCTGTGTGGTTCTTTTTATAAGGAACATTTATTTCCCCAGATGACTGCAGAACATGCTGTAGAAAAAAATGTTAAGTATTTTACTTGGTAAGTTTAAAATAGCCCCAATCAGTGAACTATTTGTTACTTCAAATATTTTCTAGAAGGAAAAAGAATAAGTATAAAACTTACTGTTGCAACTACCAGAATTGGAAATAAATTATGTTGTGAGGAGACCCTGCTATGATTCATGGTTTTGAAGGCATCTGAGTAGGCATTTCTCCATTCTTTCATTAAGGCTGGATTTTAATCAAACCAAGCCTGTGGTTGTCTTTACATAATGTATGTACAAATACATATAAATGTCTTTTAGCAGATCATTATGTACACGGATTTAATTTTCTGTTTGTGTTCAATTTTAGCCACTTTGCAAATAGTCTTTCAGATTGTAGGAGCCTTGTGACAGTGTGGGCTTTGCATTTGGAGAAAACTACAGACCATCGATTAGCAAATTGCAATGTTTTGCTCTGTATCATCCCTGTTCCCTGTGTAATTGCTTTCAACGGCAATTAAAGTGCCTTGAACTGAATGAGGAAAATATTGTTGTTGTTGTTGTTGTTGTTATT
>NW_010535921.1:0-1792 GCF_000687285.1 Phaethon lepturus
CACCGTGGCTTGGGAGCAAAATGCCATCAGCTGCTTTTAACATGCAAGAGCCCTCAGAAAGATGTGTTGGTTAATGTCTAAATATCCCAAGTGCATTTTTAAACTGCGTTTCACAGAATCACAGAATCACTAGGTTGGAAAGGACCTTCAAGATCATCAAGTCCAACCATTAATCCAGCACCACCATGTCCCTTAAACCATGTCCTGAAGCGCTACATCCACACATTTTTTGAACACTTCCAGCGATGGCAACTCCACCACCTCTGTTGGCAGCCTGTTCCAATGTTTGACCACTCTCTCAGTAAACAATTTTTTCCTAATATCCTGTCTAAAGCTCCCCTGGAGCAACTTGAGGACATTTCCTCTCGTCCTATTGTGGAGAAGTGGCTTGGGTTTAGTGACCCCGGTGTAATGAGGCAGGGCACCTGTAGTTTTTGGGGCAGGAGCAACGTGGTGCTGGCTCCTATGGCTGACGCTGCTGTCAGCTGGCAAAGCTTTTCCTTCCTTGGGTGTCAGGGAGGGACAACTGTCTGGTGGCAAAGCACAGGCAGAGTGCAGGCAGACCAGCTCGTCGCTTGCTTGGCAGCCAGGTCCAGCGCTGGCACAAATGGCATCCGTCGTCGGCGAGGAGAGGATGGCTGCCCGCTTTGGCCGGAAGAAGCGGCCGAGGTGGTCCCTGCCGGGCGCAGGGAAGCCGCATTCCATGTTGGACCTCATCGTGTCGGGGAAGGTGCAAGCACACAAAACCACGAAACGCTGCCAGAGCCACGTTGCTGTTTAACAGCCAAGCGTTGGGCTCTGCGTGTGCTGGGGGTGAGGCACGAGCCGCATGACAGAGGAGGGTGAGGGCAGCGGAGGGGCTGCAAGGTCCTGTGGGCAGCCCAGTTTTTTGGACAGAAGAATTACATTGGAGCATTTTTGGTCAACATGATACTTTCCTGGGCAGAGATGAAGTATGTTCAGCAAAGTATTAAAGCTTTTCCTGAGTTTCATGTTATATGGGAGTCGCAGTTCCACATCTCGTTCTCTCCTCTGGTCTGAGGTCATTGGAGGACGCTTTCCATAAAGTAATCCATACATTTATTATTTTCTGAACTACCTGGTGCATCAGTTGAGCTACACATCTGGCCACATGATGGGAGATGCTATCTACCCACCAGGCAGCAAGGAGAGCGATGGGACTTGGTCCTGCTGCTTCACAAGGCAGATGAAAAATGCAATTTTGTCTAAAAGTGATTTCAAACAAGGTGTTTCAGGTTCTTTCAATTAAAGAGAGTAAAATATTTCAATCTTGACAATTAAAAATATTTTGATAGAGAAATACCCAAGTACGTCAACATTTCCACAGCTTCACTTTTTCCATTACAGAGTCCAGGTAAAATGCTTGATTTCAGCTTTTCATCTTATTCTGGGATAAAAATAGCATTATTGAAATATCAGAAAAATCACACTTTGGTTGTTGATCTGGACTTCGTTGAGCCTTAATTAAGATGTTAAAATCTAGGGTGTAAATATTTTTCCTGTGAGGAGCAGAAAACTGCTGATGACATTAGCAATGATCCTTAGATTGGAAATGTCGCCAACTCAGATTAATTCCAGATGCAGATCATTAATATTGATTCTTGTGAGATGGAAGATTTCAGCACGGGCTTAACATCTCTGCAAAACAGAGCGGTGGAAGCTGTTGGGTTTTTTTCCCCTCTGTGCTTATCTAGCAAGCTGAGTAGCTGATTGCCAACATACTCCCCTCTTCCATTCCTGGGTGCGCCGGTGGGCTGCAGGGTCGTGCCCG
>NW_010535922.1:0-2343 GCF_000687285.1 Phaethon lepturus
CGGTGGGGACTTTTGTTCGTGTGGTCGGGCTTTTTTTCTCCTCCGTCTCCCCGGAGGTAAAATGCGCAGCGTGCTGGGAGATGAGGTGTTAGCAACAAGTCAGCTCGGGAGGTTTGCTGCTTTTCGTGCCAGCCCTGGCTCTGGGATGTTTATTGTGTAGTGGGGGAGGATCTGGCACTAATGCGTTGAAGAATTGGGATAAAAAATGGCGGTGGAGGGCGATGATCCCAAGGAGGGGGAGGAAGAGGTGGTGTTTGAAGAGCTGAGCCTGGTCCAGGGCACCTGGACTCGGCGGTTCGTTATATTCCCCGAGCGGTGATTAAACACTCATGAGCATATGTGTCCGAACGCGGGTTTTGGGGAGCGCCTGCTCCCAGCCCGGCTCCTCGCTGCGTTGCCTGCGTTGGCAGTGGCGAATCGATATAAAGCCAGAAAAACTGCTGCTCTTCGGTAAATGTTAATGATTATTTTACTTGCATGAAATAACTGGCCTATTAAATCAAAATGCACTGGGGTTTAGGCAGCTGTTATTCAGGGGCTTAATTAATCTGGGAAAGAATGAAGTCACACGAAATAACTGGCTGCTTCTCACCCGAGCTCACACCACTTTGGCGAGTGGGATCTCTGCCGGCTGTGAGCATCAGCCCCCCAGTTTCCACCAGCATCCTGCACCCACAAACTCCAGCCGTGCCTTCTAGCCCAGCCTCCTTGGCTTTGCCGTGGGCACCGTCATCTCGAGCAGCTTTGGTGGTCTCTAGCATCAGACCTTGGGCAAAATCTTGGCTGGGGCTGACCATGCCGGGACATGGAGGTCTTCTCCCGAAGCAGCGAGCCCTGGTGACACTGAGGTGCTGTCTGGCACAGCTTTCCAACGGATTTATTTTTAACTTGCAGTCTTGGATCGAAGAGTGGAAATTCAGTGATTTTTGTAGTGGGAAAAGAGTGGTGGAGTCTTTAAGGTTCAGAGACGATGTTTTCATTCCAACTTTATATGCAAGTTAGTATTATTTCAACTGTTTATATATCACTAAATCATGTGTTGGGATGAGTTATTAAGGTTTTCTATATAAAACACCAAAAAGATGCTTTCAAGGGGTGATTAATTGAAAATATCCCATGGAAAATATCATGGAAATAATTGACGCTTTTCCTGTGATATGTTGTCCCTTTAAATGCATTTTCCTCGAGAAAACAGCTTTCAGCCCCTGAAGGATTGCTTTCTAACGTGGCCGGGTTCGGAATCTCCCTTGGAGGATGCGCCCCGGGTCGCTGTTGCTCTTGCACGCTGCCAGTGCCGCTTGCATGGCTCCATCCTGGCACGGCCGGGCTCCTGCCTGCCTTGTCCTTCCCCTTGCCCCTGCAGCGTCGGGTCCGCTGCGGGCAGCAGGGGCTTTGGGCTTCCCAAAGCTGTCTCACTGGATTGAAATGCAAACAGACCTTTAGCAAGAGCCCTGGGACTTTGGCTTTCTGGGTTTTTTTCTGTCCCTTTTGCAAGCAGGATGGGCAGGGGTTGGGATGCAGAAACCTGGACAAGAACCTTTGCTTGGCACCAAGGGATGGGGAGGGACCGGGTGCTTTCCTGCACTGCCCAGTCCCGTTCTCCAGGCTGCTTTCGCACTGATTCAGTCTTCCTTTTCCTCTTTAATTGCCCACCCGTTGGGACGTGGAGCAGGCTGGTTCCCTGCTGATGCTCTCTGCATCCATCCCTTCCCTTGCCTTGGCCACATCTCATGCCTCGGGGTTGTGCCAGAGGCTGCTTGGATGGCCATGGACATCCATACCATGGGATAAAATCTCCTCCATCCCCAGCTTGCTGTGCCAGGTCTCCCTGCAGCGGGATCCGTCATGTCCCAAACCCCTCTTGTGTCGCCAGCGGCTGCGGCTGGACCCGGCGGGAGGAGGCGCGTGGGCTCCTCGGGCTGCAGTGCTTTCCCAGGGCTTGCTTCGCCCCTGGGAAAGGGGCAGCTCAGCGCTGCTCTCCGTGCACGACGCCAGTGAGCCTTCGACCTGTGCCAGGGACAGGATTTTACCACCTGGCTTTGTGCCCCATCGCCGCCAGCCCGAGCTCCCGGCGTGAACCCAGCCTGTGTCCCCACCACCTTAGAAACTACCAAATTTCATCCTTTTTTATTGCCCTTCTGATTCCTCCAGGGAAAACCCTTGAGCTTCTGTCCAGGAGGGCTAGGAACGTCCACAGCCTTCAGTCACATCCGACACCCAGTCTGGGGCTGGTGACTCCCAGCCAGGGCTGCTGGGGCGTGGGAGACGCGCTGACGCTCCGCAAAGTCCCGCAGAAAGCAGATGCTGGGACTCGAGCCGGGATTTTTTGGCCTCCCGTGCCCG
>NW_010535922.1:2377-4050 GCF_000687285.1 Phaethon lepturus
TCCCCCCTCCTTACCCCCCCGTGAGGCCGTTTAATTCCTCCTTCCCCGTGACACCCCTGGGGAAACAGCCCCCAGACCCGCTTGGATGGGTGCGCTGGAGAACACCAGCCATCGCCCCACACCAGCCATGGATGCGTCGCCACGGAGGAGGTGGTTTCCATGGCGACCGTTGCCATGCCGATGGCTAGCAGCGAAGGGCCTGAGAGCATCCCGGGGAGGTTTGCCAGCCTCTCCCCGTGGTTAAAGATGGATTGATTTATAAGGCTCCCTTCCTCCCTGGGTGAAAGCCAGACACTCAGCAGTGAATATCGCTTTTGCAACGGCAGCACATTTTGGGTTTAATGTTCAGGGCAGGTTTCAGGAATTTTAAGAGTCTCTGTGAAAGCCCTGCTGTGGAGTGGCAACACCCTGAAAAATATAGCACCCTAATTCTCCCTGCCTAGGATGGGCAAGCAAGGGTGTGCAGGGAATTTGGGAAGAGCCAAACCAGCTGGTCCCCGTCCCCCAGGACGTGTCCAAAGGGGTAGAGGGGTCTGTAGGAGCATGTTTGTACCGTAGACGGAGGTGGCAGGCAGCTCCCCTCTGTGCCTTGGGTTTCCCCATCTTTTAAGTACCAGCCCCTCTGGCCTACATGGAGAGCTGCTCGCGGGAGGGCTGAGTGTGTCAGTGGGACCCTTCACCCGACTTTTGCTTTATTTCACCTGTAGAATGGTATCACCCACCCTGATAAAGGGAGAGGAGAAGGAGAGATGGGGCATCCACTGTGCCGGGAGAGGTTAGATATGCACAGACGATGGAGGGGGACTGAAGCCCCTCTGATCTCCCTGCTCGGCTCTGACTGTGCCGGGCCGTGGTACTTTTTTGTCTTCCATGGACTTGGACAACCTGAAAGGTGATGCAACCCCCTGGGCTCAGCCGACGTCTTGGGCCCTGGTGCCTCCAGCACCCTGGTTTAATTTCTCTAATGAAGCCCGGCTGGGGGAAGCAGCGCAGAGCTGGTCAGCGAAACCCCCTGCCGAGAGCCATTAGCTGGGCAGCTGTAATCGCAGGGGTGGGAGCTGCTGTCCCTTGGCTTGAGCCGGCTAATCGTGGCCCTGGGCATCCCGCTGCAGGCAGGGCAGGGCAGGGCAGGGGCTGGCGTGGGGCAGGCGGCACTGGGGCCAGGACGAGCATCACGCCGGGGTTTTCCCCCTGCCCAAAGGTTCCTCTGCCTGCCTGGCCCAGCTTTGTGTCCGACACCCGGAGAGGGATGCACAGAGGACCTGGGAGTCCTGCGAGCAGGTCGCCCCATCCCAGCTGCGGGAGAAGACGGGTCAAGGGTGCGGATGTGGCTTGCGTGACTCCTAGCTGTAGGCAGGCACGTAAATTAGTACGTGGGAAACCCTCTTTTGGGGCTGGCAGTCCTCGGCAGTGGCACAGGCTTCGCAGCTGGCCGCACGGGCAGCAGCCCCGTCCCTCCTGCAGCAGGGTCGGCACCATCCCCCGAGTCCAGGGGCTGCGAGGGACAGATCCAGAGTGCCCAGGGGGTCCTGCCAGCGGGCTCCCTCCAGCCTTGCTCTGACCGCCCGGAGCCTGCTGAGCTGGCGATAAAGTCTGGGTGAAGTTTCTCTTTTGGACAAATCCAGCCAGCTGCATCTTTGCTGCGATGGAGGCTGCGGCGGACGGGGGGGCAG
>NW_010535922.1:4064-5316 GCF_000687285.1 Phaethon lepturus
GGGAGGCAGACGCAGGGCGGGAGGTGGGAGCTGCTGTCCTGTGTGATTTGTGATTTCCCGGGCTGGCAAAATCACCGACCCTCTCTGCTTCATCCCAGCCGTGCAAGGGCGAGCAGCCCCTTCGTTGCTGGGGGAAGGCTGGGGACCGAGCACGACTGCGGGGCTTGGTGCACGCGGAGAATTAACGATCTAAGCGGCAGTAAATCCAAATAAACACCGACTGTTCCCAAGATTTATTACATGAGCCTGACCTAATACTGTCAGGGCTGCAGCTGGGGCAGCCTGGCCGGGAGGAGGTTTACGTCAGTGCCTTGGGAGTTGAGTGGCACGGGGGCTTTTTTGGGAACAGCCGTGTCCCAAACACCCCCCTCTGCACCAGGAACACCTGGAGGTGTTCCACAAGTCTCTATCAATAAATCTGTGTGGGGCTTGGTGGGCTGGGGCTGTGCCGGGGGGTCCCCCCGTGCCTGATCCTGGCTGTGTGGTTATTTAGGGTTTTACACTGGGCAGATGCAACCTTAGGATGAAGGATGCAGGAGCAAAGGGCTGTCCAGCGTCCGTTGCTGCTTGCCATGGTTTTGTGTCGGGGCGTCCCCCACCCAGGAGCGGCTCAGGGGCAGCCTCTGGAGACTTGCGGACAAGCAAGAGAAGGGAAACTCTCTGCCATCCCACGTTAAGTCCCGTTTCACCTCCCCCGAGCAGAAGGAACCCTGCAGCTTCATGAATATTGCAGTGCAACAGTGGCATGGTGCCTGGTCATGCGGGAGCTGGTATTACATGCACTGAGCTGGCCAGGCAGCAGCTGGAGCTGGGCTGCTGGTGGGCTGCCCTGTGCTGCAGGCTGCTGTAGTCCCTCCTCGGTATAAACACCACTGATCGCTGCCGATCCTCTGGAATCCACTGAGGGAAAAACCTGGCCGAGAACATCTCCTGCTCTCCTGCAGGCTGGCGTGTGAGGAGCAGGCGTGGGAGAGACGTCTCTCACGTCAGGGGAGTTGTCTCTGGAGAGCGAGTTTTGGCCCTGCAAGGTGTTTGATTGCTGTGAAGTTGTTCCTGCTGCAGTCAGCAGCTCTGGGAAATGGGTCGCTGTGGGGCTGTGGCCTGGATCCTGCTCCCTCGACCTGGGGGGAGCGATGGTGTTTGCACAGTGCTGGGGAGGAGACAGACCTGGAGGGAGGGCTCCTCACTCCTTCCAGCTCCAAACCTCTGCAGCACGCTGGGGAGCCGCACGCTGCAGGTCGGGGCACGCGTC
>NW_010535922.1:5422-5909 GCF_000687285.1 Phaethon lepturus
CTGCTTCTGGGGCTGGGGCTGGGCAGTTCTCACCGGCAGCACCCTCTCGCCGCGTTGCTCCAACCTCTTCTCCCAGGCAAAGCAGATGCAGGACACACATGGGTTCTGCTGAGTCTCTCCACCCTGTGAGAGATGGATGGATGGGTGGATGGATGGATGGATTGCTCCCTCGACCTGGGGGGAGCGATGGTGTTTGCACAGTGCTGGGGAGGAGACAGACCTGGAGGGAGGGCTCCTCACTCCTTCCAGCTCCAAACCTCTGCAGCACGCTGGGGAGCCGCACGCTGCAGGTCGGGGCACGCGTCGGTCGGTGACCCCAGGAAGATGCTGGAGCCAGGCGGTGGGGCTGGGGGCTCCTCCCTGGCCATGTGCTGAGCGGGGGGTGCTGGGCTCGGCTGCTATTCTCACGGGAGGGGCTGCTTCTGGGGCTGGGGCTGGGCAGTTCTCACCGGCATCAACCCCTTGCTGCGTTGCTCCAACCTCTTGT
>NW_010535922.1:5972-8435 GCF_000687285.1 Phaethon lepturus
CACCCTGTGAGAGATGGATGGATGGGTGGATGGATGGATGGATGGATGGATGGATGGGGGCTGGTGTGTCACGCTGGGGCCATGAGCTTCCGTTTGCATTTCCCCATCCAAGCATGGGAAGCCGGGGAGTCGGTGGCTGGAGCTGCCTCATCTGGATCTAATTTAAGGGAGAAATGAGCTCAATGGAGCTGGGCCATGTGGCTCCCATTATGGTGAGGCTTTGCAGGTCACGCAGAGGGAATCCAGCCTTCGGGGAGCTTGCCCGGCTTAGCTGGCAGGGGTGAGGGGTGGTCGGGGAGAGCCTGCGCAGTGGTGTCCTTGTTTCTTGGTGTCCTCAATATTTTTGGTGTAATAATCAAAAGGCAAATAAAAGCAACTCCAAATGTTTCTTTCTCCCATCCCTCAAACCTTGCAATTTTTCCTTGCCTTCCCATCAGTTTTGGTGGCCTGTCTCATAATTTATGGGCTTCTATGGGTGGTGGCACGCCATCAGCCTTCAAAAGACACTGAACCAGCCCCTGCATGTCCCCCAGGTTCTCCTGGTCCTTGGCTTCCCTGCACTGGACACAGGGACAGAGAAGTCCTGAACAGGCCGTTTCAGAGCGGGTGAGCTCCATAGCTCTGTAGCTTTGTCCTACCGGTCCAGGAGGGACATCGACCCAAATGTTTTGGAGTCAGGGCTGATGAGTCATGGAAAACTTGCATGGTGAAACCAAAGGTGGTTCTTGGGATCTTGTACTTCTATCCACCGCCTTCCCCTGGGCTACAACAGATCCTTCCTGGGCATCTATTTGGTATTGCATTTTATTTATTTTGTTGTTGTACACTGGTTTATAGGTGAGGCATCACTTATTTAGCAAAATCACTTGCACTGATCCCTGATACATCAGTTTTTCTCTACTTTTTACCATGTGCTCTCCAGGAGTTGGAGGCCATTCCTCCATATATTTGAAGTCATTTGGCAACATTGAGCTCATCTTGCTTGTTACCCATTGGTGACACCTTGATTTCCAAGCTCCTGCCTCGCAGGGATGTGTCCCCTTTGCCCTTGGCTACCTCCTGCTTCCATCCCATCTCTCCTGGTGTCTCCCCTCCGGGTGCTGTTTCCCCAGCACCATGGCCACTGCTGGGCTTCCCAGCATCTCTGCAGGGTTAATCAGCACCAACTCCCACATTCAGAGCACATCACTCCCATCCTCGGCCTCGTGCCGCCGCGGGGTTTGGCCTCCGTGTCTCGGCGAGGGGCCGCACGATTCCCAGTTCCCTGCGGATTAATTCGGGTGGATAACAGACTTCTTCAGTGGGCTTCTGCTGACCACGTATTTGAAACTCCAGGACGGTTTTGGAGGAAGGACTAAGTCTTCCCAGTGGTCTGGAAAGTGCATGGCGCGTTGGAGACTGGCAGTGGCTGTGGAGATAGGGGAGCGTG
Source organism: Phaethon lepturus (assembly GCF_000687285.1). NCBI lineage: Eukaryota > Metazoa > Chordata > Aves > Phaethontiformes > Phaethontidae > Phaethon > Phaethon lepturus. Next base: position 7,402 of record NW_010535922.1, read on the forward strand.
CTGCTGCCGCTGGGGATGAAGGCATAGATCCAGACAGAAAAGGCTCAGCCGTGCTTTCAGGAGAGACAGACACTTGAAAGCTCAACTCCCCTTGACCTTCCCGAGAGGTTTATGTCCCCAGGAATGTGCTCACGCTGGCACCGTGGCCGTACGACACAAGTGGCATCTGCAGTGCCCCGGTGACTCTACAGACAGGGTTTGGGCAGCAGCCGCCTCCTTGGCTTGGGCACCGTGGCAGCAAGCAGCCCACAGCCCTGGGAAGTGTCCTCCCACCTCCCAGCCCCGAGCATCTTGCTGCAGCCGCGGGCTGCCCGGTTTTCTCTCCCCGGCCAGCCGACTGGTCCCAGGAGAAGAGACGTGGGGACAAAATGCGAGTGAAGTCCCAAATTTCTATGTCGTGGGACCTTTTCAACACTCCTTTTTGTTCCAATCTGGGATTAAATCAAAGAAAATCAAAGAAACTCAAAGCTGTTGTCAAGAGGTAAAATGCTCAAATAGGTGAAGGGGACCCTTCTACCCCTCTATTTTAAATTTAAGCACTAACCTGGCTTGTTACATCTTGAAACATCTGATGCTATCTTGCAGATCAAAGCCTCCTTGTTTGGGTTGTAATGAAGTGTCAAACGGTTTCCTTGCAACACAAACAGGAGATACTTTGATCTGCAAAACAAGATGTTTAAGAGCCCTACTAGCAAGGGCTCTTCAAGTTTTAGCAGCGGAATATTTGAAGTCTGATATTGTTTCATATTGAGACTTTCCAAGTTGTGGCAGCTGACAGCGTGCGTTACTGCCACATCTGTGCCAGGAATCACATGAAAATCATCTAAAAGGAAACAGTAACAAGCTGGAGAACCAAATCCATAATTTTTCTAACAGTTTTCCAAAGCGGTTGTTGGTTTTTTCCCAGAGGGCTCGTTTCCATGGGAGATGTTATCGGAGTCAATGTGGGCCCTCCACAGAACATCAGCTTGTCTGAAAGATTCACAACAGCAAATTGTTTGGGGGGGGGGGGGGGCACCCCCCCAGGTCTCTGG
>NW_010535922.1:8466-17081 GCF_000687285.1 Phaethon lepturus
GGAAACCCCACCACGGTTCTGGGTTGCTCAGCTGGGGCTGAGTTTAGCCTGCGTGCTGCCCCAGAGGGCTGTCCGGGGGTGTCTGTGCAGGGACCGGTCGCGGTTCGGTCCGGCCGGAGCCGCTGACGCGTCTCTCCCCGCTCGGCTGCAGGCTCAGCGCTGGCGCAATGAGAACTACGAGAGGCCGGTGGACTTGGAGGGCTCTGGGGACGATGACCCCTTTGGGGACGATGAACTGGACGATGTCTACTCGGGCTCCGGCTCAGGGTGTAAGTAGCTGCGGGGTGCCGGGGGAAGGGTCCCTGGGGAGCCTGGCCATGGGTTTTGGTGGGACAGGAGAGAGGCTTGCCGTGGAATGCGAGGGAGGGGGTCGCCCCTTGGCCATCTCCAGAGCCACCCTCCTGCCCTCTCCTAGACAAAACCCAAGAGAATGGTCCGAAAACTTGGGGTCAAGTGACTCCATTTCCCTTTTTGGTCTCTGGTCCTACAGGGCAGGATTAGCCTTCCCCCAGCACGGTAGCCTGTGCCAATGTTGGAGAGGTTGCATTGACCCCAGAGGGGGGCTTTGGCCACCACATGGGAATTTGCAGCTCTTGGTTTCTGCTGAGCCCATAGCCCGTCCATGCTCTTGTTTTTTCAGGCGGTGAGGCCGGGTGGGCGTCATCCCTGGGAAATGCCAGAGCAGCAGCAGCTTCACCCTTTGCTTTTCTCCCCCTGTTTCAGATTTTGAGCAGGAGTCGGGGCTCGAGACAGCAGTGAGCCTTACCACGGACACGTCCGTCACGCTCCCCACCACGGCGGCTGTGCTGCCCATCACCTTGGTGCAGCCTGTGGCAACCCCCTTTGAACCATTCCCCGCTGAGGACACCACCCCCGAGCAGACAACCAGCATCTTGTATATCTCCAGGATGACAGAAACACCAGTGATCCCCAGTTGGAAAGCAACCACCACCAGTACCACTGCCAGTGATGCCCCTACCACCATGACCACCACCACGACCACCACGGCCACCACCACCGCGGCAACGACCACCACCAGCACCACCATGGCCACTGCCAAGCCCACCACCGCCCGGAGTTTCCTGCCCCGCTTTGTCACCAAGGCAGCCACCACCCGGGCCACCACCCTGGAGACACCCACCACCTCCGTCCTCGAAACCAGCACCCCAACAGAGGTGGCCACGTCACGACTTGTCCCCATCAGCACAGCTAAGCCCAGGTCCCTGCCAAAACCAAGCACCTCCAGGACTGCAGACCTCACAGAAAAAAGCACTGCCTTGCCATCCAGTCCTGCCACGCTGCCGCCCACAGAAGCCCCCCAGGTAGGAGGCAGGAGCCCTTCTCACCTGCTGAAGGGCTCGTGGGCCATGGTTGAAGCCTTCGGGGTTGATGCCTCCTCAGCCCATTGCCCAGAGGGAGGTCAAGCCAGGTTGGGCTCTTCCCGGCTCTGCGGAGAGTGGCACATTTGGGGAGCTGGAGAGGGGACATTAAAGGGCGGGGGGTTTAGCACGGGCAGAGCATGGTGATGGGGCTGGCACAAGAGCTGATGGGGGGTACCCGGGGGTATGCCACATGTCCCCAGTGCCCCTGGCGCTGCCTTGCCCAGCTTCCCCAGGCAGGAGGGGAGTACCACCACCCCTTGGGGAGCAGCTCTCCCAAACAAGGGTTTGGTGTCTGGGCTCATCGTACCATTGCCCAACTTGCAGCCCGTCAGTGGGAGGCCCAAATGATCCGCAATTACGGCTTGATGGTGCATTTCCAGCCCGTCGAGTGTCCTGAGCGGGGAATTTAATCCCCTGATCCATGTCTCCATCAGAGCCCCTCAGGGGCCCTTTGAAAACCGCTTTGACGGAAGGGTGGAGTGATTTGTCTAAACTAGTCCCTCTTTTCTGCGTATGTATATGTATGTATAGCGCCCTGGGCTCTCGCTGACCTTCAATTAATCTCTGTCACAAACGCCTGCTTGTGGGAAGCCGTGAGCCGTGCGCGCACGCCGGGGGCCGCGTGAGTGGAGGGGGCTCCTACTCGCTCGCTCCGGCTTCAGCCCGTCAGGCTCTTCCCTCATCCCAATTTGTAGCATCCCGAGGCAGCCGTGGAGGAAGCCGTTTGCCCTGCGAAGGAGGGATCCCGGGGAGGTTTTGCTGGGGGATGCTCAGTGCGGTCCAGCTCAGCACGTGGGCATGTCGCAGGTCGGGCTGCCGGGACGAGGTGGGATTTGGCACTGAGGGAGCTGCAGGTGTGGGGACGTGCAGGAGGCCATGAATAGGTGCAGGCTGGGCTGGAGGGGGGTGGAGGAGGTGGATGGAGCGGCTCATCTGCCCAGCCTGCGTTTGCTGTCCGGGCTGGGTTCACCTCCTTGCCAAGGGGGCTTGGTCAGGGACCGTGGCAGGGAGCCGGATGAGAAGGACCCATCTTCCTGCTCCTGCCCTGTGCTGCAACCATAAGAGCAGGTTGAAGGGAGAAAAGGGAGAGGGAAGGGACCCCCCGGGGCTCATCTGATGGCACCTGATCCTTACACTTGCTATGTTGCTGTAGTGCACGTGGTTGCATCACTTCATGCCTAGCAAGGAGACATCTGTGAGAGGTTTCAGCCAGCCATCAGTCTACACTGGGCACAGAGAGCCCAGCTGAGGGCCTGGGATGTGGGGTTCTCCTTAGGGGAAGCTACAGAGAACAGGTGAGAGTTTGTGCATCTCGAGGGCATCTGGGATGGGGACAGACAAGAATGATCCAGCTCAGCCACAGTGGCCTCAGCCTTTTGGTGACCGTCAAGATGTGGGATTGTGTTGCTTGCTGCAATATAACTGTCCACTTCAGTGACAGAGGGAAGGGACACCCCGATGTTATCCCCCATGTTCTCTGTTGAGAAGGCCACCCTGTCATCAGTACTGTGATGTCCTTCCTCTGGACACGTCGGAGCTGTTGGAGGCAGGAACCACCCTTTGGTCCTTGTCCCCTGCTCCATCTTGTCCTTTCTCCCAGATGGAGCCAGGGGAGCTGACGACAGTCCTTGACAATGAGCTAGAGATCCCGGCCAGCAGCGGCCCCAGCGGAGACTTTGAGATCCGGGAGGAGGAAGAGACGACTCGTCCTGAGCTTGGTAATGAGGTGATGGCCGTGGTGACACCACCGTCAGGACCCGGGCTGGGCAAGAACATGGAGCCGGGGCTGATCGACAACACGATAGACTCCGGCAACTCGGCTGCTCAGCTCCCTCAGAAAAACATCCTGGAGAGGAAAGAAGTGTTGATAGGTGAGACTGGAAGCCATGAGCTTGCGGGGGAAGATCTGGTGTGTTTGGGGGGAGATGGGTAGCTGGGCTGGCTGTGCCCCGAGAGAGGGGTCGGTCTTTAGCAGGGTTGAGCAATGTTGAGCCTGAGATAACCCATGCTCACCTGCCAAAATAGACATTGCCAGGGCCTGTGCTGGGGGGTTCCCAGGGGTCTTCATGTCTTTGCAAGGAGAGCACAGAGCTGTGCAAAATTTGCTTTTGTTAAGGTGGGTTTCCAGGAAAAACATAGGATGTTAGTGGAAAGATGTGCTACAGTGCTGGCTGAATGCCACCTCCGCAGGGGCAGAGAGAGGTGCCCTGGGAGGGACCCTTGTCCCAGCCAGAGGGACATCGGAGGTGGGGCAGAGGTTCAGTGTCCCACCGCCAGCTAAAGGGAGCTGGAGACAATGGCACGGCAAAGTAGCTCTTGGCTCTTGGTCTGGCGGTCTTCAGCTGAGCGTGGTGCACGCTGGTAGGCAGCCAAATGAGCAGCTCTTTGGGGGACTTTCTGCACCCTCCTTACAGCCTGTGCAGCGACCTCTCTGTGCCTGGGCTGCCTTGTGCCAGTCCATCACCCACCGTGCAGCTGTAGAGTAGTTGCCTTTGGGTCTTGCCCACCCTTCAGCATCGCTGCACTTGGGAGCTTGTTGAAGCTTCTTGCATCACGAGATCGCCTTAACCCCTCACCTCACCTAAGGAAACCTTAAGTTTCCTTAACCATAGATTTCAGGAGAAAAATGGCTCACAAGCTTGCAAAACACAAAACCAAGCTGGAATCCAAAGAGAATCCCCCAAATTATTTGCACTCATGGCTGTGCCGCTTCTCTGTGTTGCAGCGGTGATTGTGGGCGGTGTGGTGGGAGCCCTCTTCGCTGCCTTCCTGGTCATGCTGCTCATCTACCGGATGAAGAAGAAGGACGAGGGGAGTTACACGCTGGAGGAGCCCAAGCAAGCCAACGTCACGTACCAGAAGCCTGACAAGCAGGAGGAGTTTTACGCGTAGAAGGAGAGCCAGGCGTGCCTCGTGCTCCCTCCCTCCCTGCTCCAAACTCTCCCCCCTCCTCTCCTTCATCCAGTCTCTCTCTCTCTCTCTCTCTCTCTCTCTCTCTCTCGGATCAGACTGTGAATTTAAAAAGCAAAGCCCACAACAGCTAAAGGAGAAAACACATCTACGGCATGATGAAGAAACCAGCGCCCAGAGCACCGCCGAGTTCAGACCGAGTACCGCTGGCCTTTCTGCGGCGGGAGGGACGGGGCAAGGAGCCAGCGCCAACGGGGGGCGCCCTGGCGAGAGCGGGACGAGGCGGTCAGGCTGCCGACGGCGGCTGGAGGTCACTGGGCTTTTCCCACCAACACAACGGACTCTGGGATCTGGACACCTTCTACCAGCCCTGGGGCGTAGCGGGGTTGGTTTTTAAAGGATTTATCTTCCTTTTTTTTTTCCCTTTGGAAAGGAGGGAGGTTTCTTTCCCTCTTGTGTTTTTTTTTTTTCTTTTTTGAATGGGGTTGGTTGCTTTGCAGGAATTACCTTGCTCCCTGCTTCTGTTTGAAGAGAGGACACGACTCTCAAATATGCATCGAACCTTGGAAAAAAGCACAAGGGGCTGGAATATCTGATGCCCCGGGGTTTGCTCTTGGAGTGGGGAAAAAAAAATAAATACAAACATGGCCAGTACGCTGGAAATGATCTCTTTAGATCAACCCTTCAGAGAGTTTGTGGAGCAACAAGAAGCTGCACTGGGGTATCTGACGCTGCTCCCCTCCTGCCGCCACCTCGCTTCACTGCATCGCTGTGCACAGCCAGAGACCTTAATTCTATAGAAACGGCGCGTCGCCGGCCGCCGAGGGGTTTGGTTGAGAAGGGACCTCGCTTTTGCTGGGTTTTCACTGTGACCAATAAAACTCAGCTTGCGCAGTACGACCGACAGCACTGGTTTTAAAACAGACCGGGACGTTGCGTGGTGGGGAGTTGGCAGGGAGAGGAGTTGGAAATGGAGAAGCTAAGTCCTCTCCCCAGCTCCTCCAGGTGGGATGACAAAGCTCTACAAGACGTGAGACGTGGCGTGAGAACAGAAATGCAAAGCAGAGGTGATACTCTGTCCCCTCGGGGCTCGGGCAGAGGTCCCCGCCGGGCCACTCGCACCCAGAAGGTGAGGAAGGTGAGGCAGAGCGGTGGCTTCCCACCGACCAGCCCCAGGGCAGCTTGGCTGCTACATCTCTTTTGCAAGACCCGGGATTGATGGTTCGTGTTTCTTTTGTTGTTGCTCAAATTCCAGTACGACCCACAGGGCACCCGTGAGCCTGAGAGCAAAAGATCCTGGAAGCCATCATCACCCAAGTGCAGTGGTTTCCCCTGAGGCTACCTAAGGTGCAGAGCAGCAGGGCCTGATCCAGAGCCCAACTGTGCCTTCTAGAAAGGCTAAATTTTTTTTGGAGCAAGCTCTCTGCACAGAAAAGTCCAATTAGATATTTTAATGAGCTGGCTTTTAATTAGCTGAAGCGCTGTTTGCAGTGCAGTCAAGGCGCTTTGTTTTCGTGATGGTTGCGATCTCGATGGTGTCTCATAGAGACCTTGGCTTATCTCTTAGAGCAATTTAAACAAGAAAAAAAAAAAAATTGGTTGCTTTGACTGTGTTGCATCGTGAATTAACCTGCACAGACACAGTGACGCTTTGTCCCCTCAGTGTGTTAGTGGATTCAGGGATTTGTGACCCTGGTGGAGGCTACAAGACAGCAGCGCTTCTTTATGTTAGGAATTTGAGAGGCCAAACACATATTTTATACATATATATATATATACACACACACACACCCCCCATACATACACAGTTATATATCTATATGAAATGAAACCCCTGTACATTTTCATTGCACTGCATGTGATGGCTGGATGGGACCTTGTGGTCGTGAAGATGTGAGGTTTGGGCTGCGCTCCCTTGGGGTGCGCAGTGCAGGGACTGTGACCCAAAACCCCCACCTGGTTCTACTTGAGGGTAGGGAGCAGAGCCCCTCTGCACAGGCCAGCTCCAAAATCCCCGTTTTAGAGATGTCGGCCTCAAAATCGTCATCATTTTTGTTCTTTTAGTTTGGAGAAGAGAGTCCTATTGGATGTCTTGGATGGCGATACTGAAATGCAGACGGTGTAGAGAGTGTGTGTGCGCACGTGTGTGTGTGTGCGTGTGTGTACCCATTTCTTGGGTCCAGCCTGGCTGCGGAGGATGAGGATGCTGTGAAGGGGGGATGACACGTGTGAAGAAGACTGGTGCCAACCTGGCTCCGAGAGCCACTTTCTCTGACCTGCTCAAAGGGGACAGTTTCAGAGTTTCAGCTTGTGGGTTTGATGGGTTTTGGGGTTTTTGGTCCTGTTGGGGCTACACAAAGGGCCCTAGCTGTCGGGGAGTGGCAGAAATCAAACCTCTTCACTATTCAATGAGTGGGGCATGGCAAGTATCAAGGCCACCCAAAATCACCATCTTTTGGAAAAACGTGGACTTAATCTTTTGAGCTTGCATTAAAAAAAACACCTCCCAGCTTAATCTTTTAAATGCTGCTTTTCTTAGCTTCTTCCCTAATCTTCTTCATTCCATTTTTTTTCCATTTAATAGTCTGAAATTCTATAATACAATTTTTTTATTCACTCAAGCTTAACCTCGGCTTGCTCAGCTGGTGTTAAGTTGTAATCCTGGCACTTAAACCCGTTACAGTTTCAGAAGTGAGGAAGGCTGGAAGTGGGAGGGCAAGAGGAGGCTGGGCAGCACTTGCTCTTGCAGTAATTAAAAGTACGAGATGACCGCATGGAAAAAAAGGCAAAAGCAATTAAACTGGTAATCAGAACTGACCTAAGTCTTAATTCATTGTACGTCTGCTGCTTCCATGCATTGCTCTCCACCCGGAGAGGGGATGGGAGCTCAAGGAGACTGTCTTTTGGGCTTGGAGCCCACCTTTTTCTGGTGGTAAATCGTGGTGGAGCCTTTCTTGTCACCTCAGCTGCCCAAGAGCACCGAGGCAGTTGTTGGAGTTGATGCTTGGAAGAAAAAAGCCTGGTCTTGCTGGAGGATGGCTGACCCAGTGCCACCCTTGTAGGCTGGGAGGTGGTGGGATGGAGCTGAATGTGGTCTGCATTTTTTTGGGGAAAGCCCAGCTCCAAAAAAATTGCAGATTCCATCGGCTCTCTGTTACCAGCACAATGGGGATGGGTAAAACCCCGGTGAAACCCAGACGAATGATGCTGCCAGGGTATTTAAGGGGGTTGTGGTGGCGGTGGGGCTGTAGCGTGGCCAGCCCCGAAGCTGTGCAAGGCCCATGTGAACGTGGGGTGTTGCGGCTCCTGGCCCCGTGCCCGCGGCCGTGCCGAGCGTGGCCGGAGGCAGATGGTGGGCAGCTTCCACACGGGCGTGTGTGCCTCGCCGCGCTCTGGGGCTTTTGAGGGATTCCTGGTGGGAAGACGGAGCGGGAAGAGGTGAGAAAGCGCGGGGGGAGGAACGAAAGCATCCTTTCTCAGCTGTTGATTTGGCCGCAGAGCAGGTTTTTAGGAACGTTAACTCCAACGGTAGCTTGAGCGTCCCCCGCATCACCCCTCCCAAAGCCTGGCAGATTTGGCATCATCCCGCTGCGCACACATTCAGCCCCTTCCCCAGCCGGTGCATATCCCTTGTAGAGGTATCAGCCGTGAACGGCTGCAGTCTCCCAGCTGGGGCAGTGCCCAGATGTGCTCATCATTCCAGCCGTGCGCCCCGAGGATGTGGGTGGCCATGTGGGCATAGAGGAGTGCTTCTCCGCCTGCTTCTCCGTTTCTTTTCTGCATGCTTGTATGCGCGTGTGATGCGCTGGAGCTGAAGGAAGACTCTTTGCTGTGCCAGTCTCAAAAATTTTAGGAGCTGCAATTCCGAGGCGTGAAAGACGACGTCGGCTCCTCTCCCAGCTGTGCTGGTTTTCAGCCTCTGCTGTGATTTGCAGCAGCTGATGCCTCGGAGGAGAATGATAAAGTAGCCAGTGACTCATGGGCCACGTAAATAAGCGAGAGGCAGGAGGAGGGGTTCAGAGGGAAGGGAGGACCAGAAAACGTGTGTGAGAGCCCAAACGAGGGGCTGGAAGCGGGAGGATGGGAAGGGCAGGGGATGGACCCAGCCCCGGACAGGTTTTGCAGGGCTGAGAGTTGTCCCTTTCCTCCAAAAATCTCTTTGATTTTGGGACCTTTAAAAAATAAGCAGCAGGACCCTGCGCCGGGGGGATCCCTCTGCGGGGAAGGCGGTGGCGCTGGGCTGGATGTGTGCTGTGACGTGCTGGTTTGCCTCTAAATTTCCCATTACCACCCCATTTCGCCTGGTGGCTGTCGAAGATCCCT
>NW_010535922.1:17125-17605 GCF_000687285.1 Phaethon lepturus
CCCAGGCCCGGAATCTCAGGTCATTCCGCCCCCTGCCCCGAGTCACCAGCGAGGAGGCTTTAACGGGAGCAAAACCATTAGCTAAAAACAAGAATGGGTTTTATTTTTTTTTTTATTTACCCCCTCCTGCCCCCAGCCACCCCTTTTGTGGGTGCGGACGATACGGATTATAAGCGTTTCTGGGCTGGGAGGTTTTCTGCGAGGCTCTGGCAGCTCCTAAAGTGACATTGAGTTTTTGACACTGAGGGATTTATTAGAATACCCGGTGTCTCCCGGGGCGCTCCGCCAGCTGCTCGGCCGGGCTGGAGCCTGCGGCGACAGGGATGGGTGTGTCGTGCGTGTATGTATGTATATATATGTGTATGTAATTAATATATATGTATATATGTATATACGTGTGCGTGCAAAGCATGCACGCGTGCACAGGTTCGGTGTAAACTCTGCACCGAATGAGGAGGACGGGGGTTCTCAGCCAGCATT
>NW_010535923.1:0-762 GCF_000687285.1 Phaethon lepturus
TTGCTTGCCTCTATTCGCTTAATAAATTGGATAGTGAAGCAGTGAAGAATCATGCAATGTATCCATTACAGCTGCTGCTTGGGAAAGCTATGAGCAGTTGTATAGGTAGACAGGTTAATTATTCATAGGGGAGATGGCTTTGTGGAAAGGGTGGAATAGTAGAGTGCGCTCTCTCCTTATAACCAGATTATGAGAAGAGCATATAATATAGGGCCTTCTCTACCAAAACAGCCACCAACTATAAAGCTGATTCAGAGTTATATAGAACCCTCTGAGCTAAAGCCCACCATGAAAGAAGATGTCTCTAGTTCAGCTGTGTGGACATCACTTTGATATTCTGCAGTTCCAGAGCTCCCCACTTGCCCAGCAGCCTGCACTGGTGGGCCCTGCCTCTCCCATTCAGCTTTCAGTCTGTGTTTGGCTAATGTATTTATTCTTTCTTTAATAGATTTTTAATCAGTTTTTCTTGCTCTAAGAAAACATGACTTCTTACTCATTGTCGTGGTTTAGCCCCAGCCGGCAACTAAGCACCACGCAGCCGCTCACTCACTACCCCTCCCGCAGGGGGACGGGGAAGAGAATTGGGAAAAAAAAACTCGTGGGCTGAGATAAACACGGTTTAATAGGACAGAAAGCAAGAAGGAAACAACGATGATAATACCAACAAAGGAATGTACAAGAAGAAGTGATGCCCAATACAGCAATTGCTCACCACCCAGTGATCGACAGCCCGTCCCCGAGCAGCGATTTCCGCCCCCCGGC
>NW_010535923.1:893-5702 GCF_000687285.1 Phaethon lepturus
ACTGTCCTTGACTGCTCAGCAACAACCCAAAACATCAGCACATTATCAACAGTTTCTCATCCCAAATCCAAAACACAGTCTCGCACTAGCTTCTGTGAAGAAAACCAGCTCTATCCTGGCTGAAACCAGGACACTCATCCACAGTTCTGTCTTTCTGAAGATTCTCAAAATAGTCTACAGAAATCATCAATCTCACGCAGAACACATAGAATTCAATTTTTCAGAAAGAAGGGCGCTTTTGTTTCAGATGACACTTCCTCTAGCTCCCTTATTCCATTGTACTCCTTTGTCCTGCAAGATATTCAAATGTATTCAGCAGTGGCTCTATTTTCAACCAGCACCTAGGGATTCCTATCTTTACTGCTGCTCATTATACTGATTTTTTTTCTGCTTTACAACTTCAGAAAGAAGTCATATTCTGAAAGTTTAATTTTTCAGCAGAAACCTGAGCACTTACCAGACTCGCTGGCAAGAAGGGTCACAGAGCAAGAGAAAAGGAAGATTTCCTTTAAACAGTTTCACTTACTATTTTGATGCTATGTTAAAACCATGACCTGGCATTGTTCTTTGTCTACCGTTTAACTGATGGGAGTACCACTGGAAACAGGTGTCTACATATTCTTCATCATATCATCTTTGAGCTGTGCTAAGACTGAGTGAACAACATGGCTTTAAAATGTGTATGCCATTTTTATCCCCTGTTTCTACCAATGCAGCCGCAGCAGAGATGCACAATTTCCAGGATAACAGTAGGAGACTCAGTAAACCAAGTCAAATTAAAATAGACCACTAATGTGGACAAAGCTAGAATGTAAATCCACAAAACAGTCATTGTCAGTGTGTTATTTTTGCTATATGTTCAGCCAGGCAGTGTAAAAGGCATGCACAGGAAATTACATCAGCAGAAAATGTTGATATGAATATTACTTAGAAAACTTTGTTTTTCTATTTGTTCATTCTTCACTGTTACTACATTTTTGATATTATTTTGTGGCCTGCTTTTGTTTAAATTTGGTCGACATTTGCACCACCTGGGTGCTTTTTGCTTTTTTTCCAGGAATGAAGTGAAATATATTCAGTAGCCAAGCCCCAGTCAGAACCTATACTAAACTGAATTGCTGAAATGAAAGAATACTATCCTGCCATTTCCCAGAAAAATTAACCAGACCACACAACCAGAGAAGGACCGTTCTTCAGCATACACAATTTTATCATCTCCAATAGCAATGTGATATATCGATGTGAGTACCACTAATACTAGATAGCACCATGGTACGAATGCTAGAAATTTGGAAACAGCCTACCCATGCCTAAGAGACCTTCTGAACAATTTCTCTATCCATATGACATCTCTACAAGATACTAATGCTTTATGATCTTCATTTTGCTGGTAAGAATAAAGACACGGGTTAAATTCCAGTGCTTTGCTATAGTAACTTGATTATGCACTTCCCTGAATAATGGCAGAGTAGTGGGTGAGACAGTCTTTTCTAATATTTGCATTATGTAGGCTGCCATGTGTTAACAGTGTGCATTGTTACTGGAGAGCTAGGCTTGAGATTTCCTTTGTGTGGTCCTGGAATTAAATATGCTTTATCTCACTTTTGTGTAAGATGACTTGAAATAGCAGTAATATTTAAGTCTTTTAATACTCACTCTTCTGTATTTTCATTTCCAAGCCATTCATTTAGTTTCTTTTGCCGAACACCTTTTTGAGTCAGCCACCTGGACAATAATTGCAAATAAAATTAATTGTTAGTCACAGAAGTTGGATGCCAATAAAAAACCAACTTTTAAAAAATGTTTTGCTAATTAATAATGATACTCACATCAAGTACTGATCTCTTGTTTTCCTCAGCTGTATGAGGTCTGGCTTAATGCTGTTCATATGCTTGTCTATCTCTCTATATTCAGCTGTTTGCTTCTTTAAATCCTCTTCTAATCTACGCCTGCTGTCCACAATTTCACTTATTCAAGACTTCAGTTTTTTATAGTTGTGCATAATTCTGAACGGAATAATGTAGTAGGTTATACTCTGATGAAGTCTTATTCGTGACTTTATATCTGCTGTTTTCCCATGTAGACATTTAAGAGAATAGATTATTTCTCTAGATATAGGTACATGTTTTGCAAGTTCACATCTACCCCATTTGAGGCTTGTAAAACTGAACAACTTTAACCTTGCCAACTTGCTTTAGTTTTAGGCAGATCTATATTTGGTATTGTTTCTTTCTTTAAAATCATACAATTTGAAATATAAACACTGACCTTTGTATTTCTTTTTCATTTCCTTCCCATTTAAATTTTTCAATGTATTCCTTACTGTATCTTTCTTGCATCTGGCACTGCTCTTCAAATATTTTTTATTGTTTCATTAAATGCTTCAATAGCTGTTCTTTTCATTTGAATGTCCTGAAAGGAAAATAATTTTTATTACAGTTGTTATCAAACAGAAGGGATGATTTATTGGCTTGTATCACAGAAACACTTCAGTATGTTGTAATAGAATGACTTCAATATCCCTTTACCAGAACACATTCTCTCTGCAGAGCCTTACAAAACAGAGAAAACAGGCCTGTAGAAAAGGCTACCATGATGAGGCTTTCCATGATGAGGTTTTTCAAGAAAGAAAAACTGCTAGACATAGAGCTAGCTACAATCTTTGTTTTGTATAAATAAGTTTTATTTGTGATGATTAGAGCCTTATGGCAATGCACTTTGCCCTTTGTACCAACTAATGTCCTTAGAAGTACATCTGGTTTTCTGAAATAAAGGTATAAGATATTGGGCTGGACAGGTCTCAAGAGGTCATCTAGTCTATCCTCCTGCCCCTACATAGCTGGTCGATAGCTAAGTATTTTAAGTTCAAGTTGCCTGCACTCCTCCACCTTTCTTCAATTATTTTGAGGCTTATTTCCTGAACATTTTAAGAAGCAGTCTTGACTCTGGGGCTGTAAAACAGCACTAATTCACTGGCACTTCAAGACTTGTCTAATACTTTATTAAGATGTAAGAAGGATAGAGGCAGCTTTTCATTCCTGCACTGTATCTACACGTCATCACTCCACCCTGCATAGGTGAAACCAGACCCTTAAAATACTGGTAATAAAATACAGTGCTTCCCTGCAGATGTGTCTTGAAAACCTTAACTCAACTTGATGAGGTCAGTATGCAGAAGTGTTGGTAAATCAAGACAGTTCTGTGCTTGCTTTGGATGCAGGTGTCAGACCTGAGCACAGGGTTAGGTTACAGGTGGTGACTATTCAAACACGAGTACGCAATTCTACTATACTGAGTGAACGCATCAGATATGTTTCCTCTTTTGAGCAATGGTGGTGGTGGTGGGAGGAGGATGGAGGAAGATAGCGGTATGAATATACAGTAATATTCTTCTAAATCTACATAAGTCTTCCACTCTCCCTTTGGTTTCAAATCCAGCTCACCTGAGATGTTCTTGTGTAGTCTTCATAGAGTCTGTCATATTCTCGGCTTTTTTCTTGAAACTGGGTATTATATTAATGTAATTTCTTTCCCAGTGTTTCAATGCTATCCTCTTTCACAACTTGATCCTGGGATGATGAGCAGAAGGAAAGATATTCCGTAAAGAAACAATTATATTGCACAGATTTTCAGGATAAAACTGCTTAAAAATGACCAGATAGTTACATGACAAATGTGACTTCTCTTTTATCAATATGGAGATATGATATACTCTATGCATAATATGCATAATAGAAATAAAATTAATGACAAAATTTTTCATTGCAAGTGTTCAGTTTTATATATTTCATCATTAATGATGGGGATATTTATTAACATAAGTTCATTTCTTAATAATGTATCTGCAGTATTTAAAGTTTTAATTATTTATATGCAAATTGTGGAGTTCATTTTAAACAAAAACATCCATTTTTATATCCACTTTATTTTTTCAAATATTAACAGAGCTGAAGTTCTTCATGATAAATGACTCCCCAGTCTGCAGTAATTCCTCTGTATTTAAGTGTAACACAAAGAAAATAGACCAAATTACCTGCTGGTACATAGATACTGGATACAGCAATTTTACATCCAGTTTAGGATTATACTGGGCTAGAGATTCATTCTGGTAGTGGTTTATTAGCTCAACCACAAAGCTGAAAGTTAATGGGTCAGAAAAGCCATATTTCCCATCTTGGTGAAATATTTTGATTAATTTGTTATTTCCTCCTTTCCTGCAAATAAAGTTTGTTGAAAAGTTAGGCATACTTCAAATACTATTTCCTAAGAAACACTGTATTTTAAATGCAGTATTGCATTTTACTGTCAAGTATTATAGACCTAGCGTAATTATCTTTTACCTTAGCGTAAGTGTGTAGTCCCCATGCATTTTGGTTGAAGCATCTCATACCAAAAAGGTACCATCAGCAGTATCTCAAAGCTTCTCATTTACTTCTTCTCTAAAATGAAAGCAAAAGTAACCAATCATTTCAGCTACTTCTCAATCATTTACCTTCCCACTGTGCTCTAAATTATTCTAAAATAACTGGTTTTTATAAGTTGCCTTGATCTTCATATTAATACAGTTATTTAATAGCTTATTTAACAATACTAGAGAACAACTGGGATATAAAAAACACAGAATCACAGAATCACTAGGTTGGAAAGGACCTTCAAGATCATCAAGTCCAACCATTAATCCAGCGCCACCATATCCCCTAAACCATGTCCTGAAG
This sequence comes from Phaethon lepturus, assembly GCF_000687285.1. NCBI lineage: Eukaryota > Metazoa > Chordata > Aves > Phaethontiformes > Phaethontidae > Phaethon > Phaethon lepturus. The sequence continues at coordinate 5,609 of NW_010535923.1, forward strand.
TGCCACATCCACACGTTTCTTGAACACTTCCAGAGATGGCGACTCCACCATCTCCCTGGGCAGCCTGTTCCAATGCCTGACCACCCTCTCGGCG
>NW_010535923.1:5963-7120 GCF_000687285.1 Phaethon lepturus
AACATCCTTCTTGTAGTGAGGGGCCCAAAACTGAACACAGTATTCAAGCTGCGGCCTCACCAGGCATATTCTATGTCCTCTCTCTGCGGGAAACGGTCTTTCTGCTTGTTCATACAAGCCTGCACAACTGGAGTAGCCAGTGCTGGTCCAATGTATCTATATATAATAGAGTTAAAAATGTTGCTAATATATGGCACTTGTTAGTCTGGCTTGTTAACTATTGTGCCTACAGTTGAGGTTCTAGATGAAAGAAGAAAATACTTATTTCTTGGTGTTGTCCTTTCATGCCAGCATTTCATATAGCTGTCTTAACAGAACAATCACCAAACCATTTCACATATTACATTCTAACTGACTGCCAGTAACCTTTTAGTCATGTTTGGAATAAAACCAACTGTAATATGTTTGTGTTGAAAATATCCTAAAAATGGCTCTTAGAACTGTAACTTTTCTATACTTAAGAAGAATACATACACACAGAATAACAGCAAGAACATAAAGCCAAACATAAGAAATACATGTGTTGATCTGATTTACCTTGAGATATCTCCCCAGTACCATTCAGCATCTTGTAATGACATGTTGTTATTCATGCTGTTGTTAGTTACAGTATTAGGTTTCGGTGGCTTAGGAGGCAGTGCTGCAGATGAAGGGGGAAAAAGTTTATTATAATTCATTGAAAACCTGACCATATATTCCTTGAAATTACACATTATTACATGAATGAGAAAAAAAATAGTTACAAACCAGAGTTTTCCATCACTAACAGTCTTTAAAAGTCATTGAAGGAATCAAGATATTTTACTGAAAACAATATATTTAAACAAGAAAGATATACTGTTTCAAAAAAGTATGTTAGTCTTGCAATAATATATTTTAAGTGAAATATAACATCATACTCATCTCCTCCCCCTGTGAAGAAAGCATTTGAGAAAAAAAAAATCTGAAGTTTGCTTTTACCTTCTTCCACTATCTTCAGGTGAATATAAATAATAAAAGATTAAGTTTTTTTTTCTCCTATGTAATGGTCTTAGAGGAACATTGCTGCTTCCTCACCTAGAAGTTGAGTAACAAAAGATGCAAAACCACAGCAATACTGTTTATTTTAAGAATTGGGATTCTGTTTTCCTCAGCATTCTGTGCGATGATTTGCCAAA
>NW_010535924.1:0-237 GCF_000687285.1 Phaethon lepturus
CGGGCGAGCACGGAGGAGGGAAGCGGGGAGGGTACAGCAAGCTGGGGAAGGAGAAAAGCACGTTGTGGGGAAGCTGCGCAGCCAGGCGAGCGTGCAGGACCGGGAAGCGCAGCAGCTGCTGGGGGGCTCGGGACCACGCCACTCCTTTCGGAGCGTCATCCCCGGGCACCTCGGCCCCCGGCGACCTCGCCATGGGCTGGGGCCGTTGCAGCTGCGATTGGGCACCGCTGCCCCAAA
>NW_010535925.1:0-5141 GCF_000687285.1 Phaethon lepturus
AGGAAGAGCCTGGCTGGCGCCTTTGCTCTGAAGGTGCGGGCAGCCCCACTCCCCGGGGTCCCACCGATGCCTCTCGCTGCTGGCCTCTCTCCAGGTCTGATCCGGCTTGTGCCTTCCTCTGCTTTCCCCGGGCCCTCCCTTAGAGGAGGCTGCGTGGGGCTTTCTTCTGGGAAGCCGATCAGGTCTTTCATCTTGTGGACGGCTATTTGCTGGCTTTGTATAGCTTTTGTTTTTCATCCTGAGGACAGCTTTAGCCCCTTGAAGAAACAGGAAAAACAAAGCACTTGAGCTTCATTATTCTTTTCAATGTACAGATGTGAACAAAATGCTCCCAAAGAAATGCAAAGATCATTAACCACTGTAAAGAGAAATTCCTTTGTCAACCCAGATTCAATCGCTTTAAATAAGGAATATTACTGCTTTACACATCTTGCCTTTTCTGTATCCCTAGACCACCAAGGTGACAACAACATTACTGCTACAGGTGCAATTTCTGCCATTCTCTGGGGCTTTTTCTACAAGGACCTTTATGAAATACGCTTTACTGATACACAGGGCTTGTTCCTGCTCCTGTAGGATCCAGCAGGAACTTCCTCACCTCAGTGGTAGCAAAATCACACAAGTTGCTTTATATCTCCCTAATAAATCCTTTCCTCAGACTGCTGAAGCTGAAAATGCTGCGCTTGAGTGGTATCTTTGTAGCTGATGTTACAGGTAGCTCTCTCCTCTGACTTCTGCAGCTTGGTGACAACCCTCCAGGACTCACTTGCCCTGTTCTGCAGCATTATCATGTCCTGTTTGTGGTGGAGGCAATTGCCCTGGAGTTCTGGTCAAGTGACCCATATGTCCTGAACCCATGTTTTGAGGCCCAAGGGAAGCAATGAAGTGAGTCAGGTGTTGGGTGGTCTTTTCTAGTTTAACGGAATGTCAGAAAGAAAATCTCAGCTACAGTGTCTCCCTTAGAACAAAGCCTCTTCTGTTCCTTTCTGCAGATTGTGCCCCTCCAGGCATTGTTTTTATTGTTTATTCCTCCTTCCTAGATTTCTGCCCCAGAATCTGTTCTTGTATGTCAGGACACATAGTGACTTCTGGGGATGGCAGATTGTCAGCTAAGCTGTACTTGTTACTAGAGAGATTTTTGGGACTGTGTTGTGCCATTAGCATGTAAGATATCTCGGGGACCTTTAAAGCATCTAAAGCATCACAGCGGGGGCGGGGGTCTGGAGTATGAGAGTATACAGAGAATTATAGGAGCTACCTTGTGCTGGCAGGTAACTCACCTATAGATCTCAAAGCTAATAGCACTGAAGCGCTGACTGCGCCTGCAAATGAAAGGAGCAGATGGCTCTGTCATCCAGCAACAGGAAGGTTTTGGCTAACATCTGAAAAACCACAGTTTGCCTTTTGTATCTGTCTGCAGCAATTTCTGGTCTTTTCTTGAACAGCTGTATTAGTGGAGAAACCAGAAGCATGAGTGAGGGGTGCATGTGTTTGTGAGATAAATTACTGTGGGAATCATTCCCAACCTGAATTGGAAAAGCCTGGTCAAAAAGTATGTGTGACAGTCAAGACTGTAACCATTGAAGAAAGGTGGGGAAGTATGGGCATATCTGCTGGTTGCAATGTGGAGAAAACGTGGGGAGGGGAGATTAACTGAGTCTTCTGGCTTTCTCAGTGATTGCTTCATTAACTTGGTATGGAAGTGTTGCTCTTCACTGTGCTTTAGGTTGTGCACAGTGCATCAGAATGATCAGTAAACGTAGTATTACTTTCCAGATGTGAGCTGATGCTGGGATGCCTAGCTCAGGAGAACAGTCATTTCAAACTTTGTATGTCTACTGAGAGACTTTTTATTAGATTCTTTTCTTTGGTTGTTTGGAGATATAATCAAAATACTTCCCTTCCTGCTGTCCACAGTATATTTTCCTATCCCTGCAGAAAGAGAGGTGGAAGACTAAGGTGGTGAAATGCCTTGCTCTGGTTTCAGAAAATAACTGTTAACAGAGCTGTTGGTTGAATCAAAATCACCCAGTCTTTGTGCTTTGGTCACAAAAACCTTTCCTGTCCCAGGTAGACTGGAGTTCCCATGTTTTTTCTTGGTGTGAGCCACGCCCATCCTGTTCAACCACCCTGTCACAGCCCATGAAACACTCTCTCTGTGATGTCTCTGGCACCTCTAAAAACAGTGAGACCTGCATGGGGATGGCTAGTATGTTGTATCAGGTGCAAGTGGGGAGAAAAGCCTCAGTTACTGACTAGACAGATTTTGGTAAACTGGCAGCTGGCTGTCTATGCCTGTGATTCCAGCCAAGGTTTTTTTCCATGATGTTGTGTGATACATTAGTAAGGAGGAGACATCCAGCTACGGATGAAACACCATTGCAATTAGTGTCTCTTCTTTTTCAAGAGAAAGAGCAGTAAAGCCATACACTTGCTACCATGCTACCCTAATTATGCCCTTGGGCTTTGTAAACAAGGTGAGCACTATTCTTGGCTGGATTCAGCAGCCTTCTGGAAGCTGCTGCCTCCCTTTCCTTCTGCAGTATCTCACTGAGAAATGTTAAGAGACGCCCTGATATTTTGGGATCTCAGATGACTGGATGATGCTTAAGAGCATCAGGAGCAGAGTGTGGGCATGAGAGAATGGGTGATGGTTTTGAAAGCTTGATCCCAAATGCCAACAGGTAGAGAGACAGGGAGTGTTCAGCAAAAAGGCTTCTTAGCAGAGCAGGGGTGTTGGGGGCTGGTGATCCCACCAGGTTTTGGCAGAGCTGTGCTGGAAGGGTGCTTCCAGGCCTGGCCTTGTGGGGCAGCACCTGTGCTTACAGAAATGGATGCTCACAAAAGGTACCGCACCGGTGACAAATAGACTGTCACTGGCTGCGTGGAGACTTGTTGAGACACAGTCAGCGGTGGAGATGAGGCCGGCAAGCCCAACAGGTCTGTGCCAGTGGTCAAGTAGAGCTGCATGCAGCCACGGTCTGCATGGCATCTTTCACTCACGCTGCGGCTTCAGCGTGCTGGGCCCTTCGCGTGGAGGCTGGCCTCTGCTTGCCATGCCCAGCCAGGGGCTGAGCTAGGCAGCAGCGGCGGCTGGGGTTCGGGCGCTGGGCACGCGTCCCCAGTCCCACAGCACTTCGGCCAGGCTGGGACGAAAGGCGCTCCCTGCGGTGCCTCTACGGCTGCTGCTGCAGGAGGGTTTTTCCATCTGCTAACAATGGCTGATGACACAGCCTGACACGGGCTGGCGGGGAGATGTGGTGGGTGTGGAGATGCACAAATGAGCTCTGGCAGGCGAAACAGTGCGTTTATTGTAATCTGAGGCTGCTCTGCCAGTGTGTGCTGCAGAAGCCTGTCTGTTAAGTCAGGCTCGTTTCCTCCTAACTGCTTCACTCTCTTCCTTTCTTGTTCCCCTGCGTCTTAACATCTGGGTGCACTCCTGAGCGATACCAGAGCCTGTAGATGTTGTGTCTTTTGGATTTTACATATTTTACTTTATTATATCTTTTCCTCATGGTTGGTGGGTAGGCACTGATGCAGCCCTTCTCTCTCCTGTGGGCTCCGGGGATGTCTGTCAGCCAGGCTCGATCCCCTGAATGAATGCCTTGTTCGTGCTCCAGCCATTATGAACTTCATAATTTTATTTGCGTACTAACAGAGTTAGCACTGAGCAGCCCTTCACATCTGCCACAGAATGACCATTTGTGTTTCTGGGCAGGCATATCTTCTGAGTTCATATTAACAGTTTATTCAGTAATTGTCAAGTGCTGCAGTCTCCTATCCCCCATGCCGCCTGTGCCTGTCGCACTTTGCTTTCTCTTGTCTGATGTGTGGGGAGAGGCAGGCCAGCATCAGTATTTGCTAGCTCTCCTGCACTCTAGTGAGGATGAACTCCAGGACCTTTTGGAGGGTATGTTGGGGGTGTTTAAAGGGTATGGGCAAGACAAAAAAGATGGAGGCCCAGTTGTGTTATTGGATCTGGGCAGGTAGATGGTCCCCCAGGTCGCTAGTCAAGGCCAGTACCTTTGTGTGCTCTGGTGATCTGTTAAAACTAGCTACAGGAGCTGCGTGGGGAGGTCTGTGACCAGCATCACGCTCTGCCTTCCAGACCCTCCTTAGGCAGCAAAGTTCTGCTAGACCTCTGTGCCAAATATTAAGTCAGGGGACAAGAGGAGCTGACTGTGGGTCTGCGTGTCAGGGAGGGTGGTGGGTGGGATGGGAACAGGGGAACAACTTGGCCGTGCGCTTTTCCTGGTGGGAGGCAAGGCTCCTGATCGGTGTTAAGCCGCACTGAGCGGGGAAAGTAAATCGCTGTTGCTGGGACTTGGGCTGCTGGTCATTGGTACAGCTGTGGGAAGGCCCTTGCCTGGGAAGCGAGGACGGACCGTGGCTCTTCCCCCTGCACCACCGCTGAGCTGCAGTCGGGGTTGAGAGCGCTGCGCATTCTGATCCTTTCCCCACCCAGTTTCTTTGTCTCGCCTGTGTGTGGATGAGGTTGCCGTTAAAACGCATACCGGTCTCGGCGCTTTGGCTGCTGCAAGCTGCAGGGACACGGGGGGATTCTCTCGCATCCTTCTGTTGCCAGGGAGGAAGCTGCAAATTACCACCACTGTGGTGGTACTTCCAGAAATCACCCCAGGGGCAGCGGATAAAGAACAAACCCAGGTCCCTGTAGAGGAGTTAATTGTGCAAGGGCTTCACAGGGTGAGGCTGGTGTGTGCACCCTGCTGAAGGCTCCGGTCAGCCGTGGCCCAGGCTCAGACTGTGGAAGGGGGGTGTACTCACATGCCAAAACCTGGGCTGTGGGCACGGGGGATAGCAGAGAGGAAAGTAAGTGGAGCTTGAGAGCTGGAGGGTTGCTGGAGGCATTTTAAGCAGTCAGGAAGACTGCTTATTCTCTGGAACAGCGCGATCAGCTTACGTTAGCGAATACATGGTAGCTGTGTGTGAGACTGGGCTGTTTGCCCCTGTACGGCCTGCAGCTGGTGTTCAGACGTGTTCAGGTGGAGGTAGAAGAGCAGGACCTCAGCCTTCCCTGCTCCTCAGGACAAGGACTGTTCCCTACAGGAAAGTGCCCGTCTCTCCCATCAGCGTATGCTTGGTTGCCCGGGTCCAAAAGCATGAATGCAGGAAGAGCGTAA
>NW_010535925.1:5172-28194 GCF_000687285.1 Phaethon lepturus
GTTCCTCCACTGTCAGGCTGCGCTCCTTCAGAGAAGGCTGCTGGCCACTTTTGTCTGTAGAAAGGAGAAGAGAGGAAGTGGTAAATGATGAGATGGGAACACAGTTCTGTGCCTCCTGGGTCTTGTGTAGACCTGTGATGTTGTGAAACATCTCAGAAGGACCACCCTCAGCATCATTAGGGGAGGGACAAATTCCAACAGCAGATGCATCATCCTCAGGGCTGCCTGATGGTGGTCTTTGTAAGGTGGCAACAGATAAGAGAGAGATAAATTGTCTTCTCCAACTCAACTTACTCTGGACGGTATTTGGGTAAGATTTGGCATGCCCTTAGTAACAAACTTGTTCTACATACTGGTACGTGGCTTGTGCTGTCTGCAGATGTATGTGCATAATGACCTGGTGTAGGACGCTTTTGACTTCTGTCTTTGTATTTTATTCAAGTATATTTGCTGTGTCCCCAGAACCTCTCCTTTGTACTCATTCTGCCTCAATGGTGTTTCTGGCAGCACCTGTTCCATTCAGAAACAGCCCTGCGAGTATGATTTTTTTTCAGTCCTTGCCCTTGTCCTGTTGTTTCAAGTGTCGGTACAGATGTGAACTTTCCGCAGTGTTGGCTGTTGGGGTGAGCTGTCTGATGCAGTAGAAGATCACCCAAGAAGGGCACTGTACTGGCCACTGAGAAGCCTGTGTGTTGCCCGCTACTGACAACTGCTGTGTTCTTCCCTTTACAGAGTGATCGTCTCCTTATTAAAGGAGGGAGAATAGTCAATGATGACCAGTCATTCTATGCTGACATTTACATAGAGGATGGCCTCATAAAGTAAGTATGGGACTTCTACAGCATATTATTTCCATCTCCCCTTAAATCAGCTTCAGGCTGGATAGTTACTGGCTCTTTGTGGCTGTAGCATGTACCCAACTTGCTAGCCAGTAAAACTTGATAGCCCACTCTGGTTAGAGGCTCACCACTCTGCAGTGTGTGTGAGCACATGTGATTGCCTGACATGTTTACGTAATAACTCCAGTGACTGAATTGCAGTTGGACTGGTGACTTCGTGTCACAGTGTCCATTGTACAACACAACTGTATCTAACTGCACCTGGAACAAGATTTATCTTTGACTCTTGTTTTGCACTGTGTTAACAGTATTAGCATGAATGACCCTGCACAAGATCCCATTTGTTACCACTAAGAAGGACAGTGGTGTGCTCCAGCATCCTTGAGATTTTCAGGAATTGCAGGCAAACCTCTGGGTCCCCCCAGCTTTTTCGTATATGTTTCAGAGGTGCAGTAAAAACTCCATTGTTCAAAGGCTGCAGTTCAAACGTGGTAAATGTGACGCATTGGGACCAGCTGCAAGCTGTGTGACTTGAAAGGACTGTGATAGTTTATAGCAGAGGGACTTTAAAAGGCTTTGCTTGCTCTATGGTAAGAGGAAAATATCCAGCCTTTCCATATTCCCAGGATGGTATATTTTAACAATCCAGCAGCAGAGAAATACTTCAAGAAGTGGGACTGTTTTTAGCTTGTGGACAAGAGCACTCGTGATTGACTAGTACTGGTAACCAGGGTTCAGAGCCAGCTTCAGGTCTTGCTATGGCGCAGACTTTCTGGGTATCCTTGGGCAAATCACTTAGCCTTGTCTGCAGTGTGGAGGTCACAGCATTTAATTGCCTTGGAAGTGAAATGGTCTCACTTACCAGTGAATTCTGATAAGAATACAGTGAGCAGTTTAATTCCTTTGGTGATGGATTAATCTCAATAAAAACAGTGGAAAGAGCTGCTGGTTTGATGCTGTGAGGACACTGGAGTGAGCAGTGCTGTCCACAGAACTTTTGTTATTCCAAGGAAAAAAACTGCAAAGTGACTAGGGTGAATGAAGTGCAAAAATGGAACTTGCTCCTCATTTACTTCCCCAGTGTGCCAAGGAAATCAGAAGTTTTCCACTAAAATCATCTTGTCTTTTATCTCGATTTATCAGGGAAGACTGAGGAAGGCTTGATGAAAATAGGATTTCTGAAAGAAGAGATTGGAAGGATGACTGCTACATATGGACAGATAAAGGGATTGAGGGGGTGGGGGGCTGAGTGAAGAAGAGAGTCCTAAGGTTCAGGTGACCCGACCTGCAGGAGGGCTGGGTGTATCTAGGGAGGAGAATGTCATGTGCTAGAACAGCACAAACTCCAGAGGACTATAGCAGCATTTTAGGTTATGAGTGGATGTATACAGGAACTTTTCAGGTTTCCTGTTTTCAGAAGATATTTTAGGTACTTGGGATTTTAGCTGCCTTCACTACAGCATGACCCTGCTAATAGCAAAGATGTCCCTGAAGGACATGAAGGAGACAGCGTGAGAGGGGAGGTCCTGGGGAGTGGAGGACTCTGCACTCCTTGGGAAAAGAGTGAGCCCAGTGCTTCCACACTGTGTTACAAGCACAGCCAGGCTGCACTTTGTGAGCTTCTCCCCAGCCCCCCGGAGGGAGGCATCGCTTTACCCTCGGGACTTTGTGCTGTGAGCAGCATTACAAGTCCCTGATGAGCCCTGAGCTGGCCTAGCAGCTGTGGCATTATGCTGGGAAATCATCTTTCTTTGTAAGTAAGCCTCAGACTTGAGCCTTACTTAAGGTGGGCAGAAGGACGGGGGAGAGGAGAGATTAGGGGTGCAGCTTACTGGAAGCAGGGCTGATGTCAGGCTTTGTGAGCATGCATCATGAGTGAACAGGCAGGACTTCTTCACTGGAAACTCTTGCAGGAGCCTGGCTCAGGAGTCTGTGGGGTATGCAGTGTCCTAGGCAGCTTCTCACCATGCACGGCGGAGATCCGCATGCCCATCAGACCATACTCCCCAGCTACCCCAACCCAGTGCCTGCCTCAGACAGCAGGTGCCATCATAGACACCACTAGAGCAGTCGGGCAGATGGCAGCTACCCCGGGACTATACAAATTGTAGGTTTAAGCAAGCTGGAAAATCCTACATTTTGCTGCAGTGAGGTGGTTTCACTCTGCTGGGTCCTGCAAGCCCAGATGTGGGAGTGGGAAGGAGTGGGTCATTTCTGCTGGTGGGGGGAGTTGACCTGGCTGCTCCCTAGCTGAACTGTTCATTGATTATGTTGTAGCTGGTTTTCCTTTGTGTGTGGCTCACCGCTTTGGTATGATCTCATCAGGCAGATTGGAGACAATCTGATTGTCCCTGGAGGAGTCAAAACCATAGAAGCCAATGGGAAGATGGTGATCCCTGGAGGAATTGATGTCCACACTCGCCTGCAGATGCCATACAAAGGGATGACAGCTGTGGATGATTTCTTCCAGGGAACAAAAGCGGCCCTGGCTGGTGGCACCACCATGATCAGTGAGTACAGCAGGGAGGTTCTGTACATGACAGCACCCAGCACTCTTGGAACATTGCCCAGTTATTTCTTTTTCTCTTTGCTTTACTTAATCGTCTTTGTTTTAAAGGTCCATGACAGTGTGCTCATCTTTTATGTGATCTCTGTCAATGCAGTCTACAGAGTGAGGGCTGGGATGAAACTTTGGGATCCTTAGTGATAATGAAGTGATGGGACAAGAAGTTTGAATAGGATCCCTTGCCCTTGCAGATCCCATGTTCTGCAGTGCTTCATTGTCTGCAGCAATGTCTGGGACCCTCAAAAAGGAGCAATGGCATAACTTTTTTTCCCTGTTAAATAAAAATAGGGCAGCATGATGCTCAGATGACTCTGAGCAGAAGAACAGAGCAATGTCTGGCATCCCTCACTGCTTGGAAACAAACAGTGATAACAAAAAAGGAAAGGTAGTTCTGAGGTCCTTCCCTGGAGAAGGCTAAGGTTGTGCACTGGTTTGAGGTCCAGGTTTTACTGCTGTGCAGTGGTCACAGCTGTGTGCACTGTAGGGTTTTCTGGAATGCAGGAGCAACTGTTGATCCTTCCAGTAAAGGATTGGGTTTCTTGCCCTCCCCACACCAGTTCTCCTTGCCCCATAGGCCAAAAAAATAAGTTGTGTGAAATGGACTGTGGCAGGGCATGGGGATTACGTGGTGGGCAATTAAAGGTGCATTAGTATTGCAGCATGGGAGGAAGCTATGTGTTAATGAGGTAGAAGTGGGGGTGAGGAAGGACAAGGCCCTTCAGCTTTCAGCTGATTTCTCAGCAGAAGCCTGTAAAAGCCCCTGGTCCCGTGCCAAAGGCCGTTAAACAAAGGTTCTGTGGGCTACCCTGATGATAAATGCACTTGGAGGAGCCCAGGCACATCGTGGAGGTGATGGGGACCTCTTCGGAGTGTCCCTGAAGCTGCTGAGGAGACGTGGAGTTGCCCGGCAGTGTGCAGGGCTGCGGTGGGATGGCCCAGATGGGAGCCCTTGGCCACCCCTTGCCCCTGCTGTGCCTCTGCAGTGGACCATGTGGTGCCAGACCCCGAGTCCAGCCTGGTGGAGGCGTTGGAGCGGTGGCGGGAGTGGGCTGATGGAAAGGCCTGCTGCGACTACACGCTGCACGTGGACATCCCCCACTGGAGTGACCGTGTCCGGCAGGAGCTGCACACCATGGTCCAAGAGAAAGGTTTGCTGCCCACCACTCCCTGTGTGCGGCCCTCAGCGAGCCGTGTCCCCTTGCCACGGGGTGGTCCCGGTGGAAGGCGGCAAGGGGCGACCATGCTGTTGTCTGTCCTCTCGGTGTCGAGGGCCTGATGGGATCCTCCGTGTCCACAAGCGGGAGTCGTGCCCTGTGGACGAGCTGGCAGGGAAGGCAGCCCAGAGCAGGCAGCCTTACTGGGACCGTCTGGGAGGGATACCCCCGGCTCACCCCTCTCTCGTCTCTGCTCTGCCCCTAGGAGTTAACTCCTTCATGGTGTACATGGCCTACAAGGATTTGTACCAGATGTCGAACACTGAGGTGAGACCCCATTCACCACCGTGGTTGTGTTGATGCAAGGGGCAGCTGGGGGGTGGCAGCCATGCTGAGCACAGGGAGGCTGGGGCAGCAGGTAGCCCGCTGCACCTGGCTGGGCCTCATGGCTCCTCTGCTCTGCCCTTGCTGCCTTCGGAGGGCTGCCCCTGGGCTGCGGGCATGGTGTCCTGCCGGGGGCCAGCCGGGCTCTCGTGCCGCAGCTGGAGGCGTGGAGATCACTGAGAGCATCCGCCAGAGCTGGTCGCAGCGCGCCCACACCAGGCCCTGCCGCTGCCAGGGCCTTCGGCTGAAGGGCCATGTGGGGTGCCAAGGCTGTGCACAGGCCAGGGAATTCTGTCTTCTCAGTAATCATCTTTTCTTGCCTCCGTTTTAGCTGTATGAGATATTCAGCTGCTTGGCAGAGCTGGGTGCCATAGCTCAAGTTCATGCTGAAAATGGAGATATAATTGCACAGGTAACTAACTGCTCTTCTGGTATGTGGGGACTGAAAATCTATCCCAAGCAGATTTGGTGTGGGGCATTAACAAAATGACGCTAAAGCTACATGGGTGTCTTTTGAGGTGATCTCTTTGCTGCTCAGCAGCGGTATCAAATTTACCAAGATTTCTGCTGTGAATATGTGGTCCATAAGCAAATCTGAAAGAGTGAATTAGTGCTTATCTAAATGGAAGAAAGTGTGCCATCAAGTACGGTACGTTCATTCCGAATGCAGCTCTTTTTCTCTGTGGAGGGGCAGAGACCTTTGCCTTACACGTAATCAGCTAAGAGAGTTAAAGTGTATTGAAAAGTGCCATGGTAAGAGAGGTATTTTCTCCCTGCTGTAAGCAAGCAGCTGGCCAATGGGGCTGTATTTGCAAGGGAGATGTTATGAGGGATGTGGCTTGGTGTTCAAGTGGGTAGGCTGTATTGTGTTGTAATCGGTGCTGGATGAGAGAAAGTCCAAACATTTTGATTTTCCTTAAGACAGAGAAGACATTGCCCAGTTATGCTCTGCAACTGCTTGTTTTTTCCTGTCTCCCTTACTGTTGGGAGTTGAAGGAGGGTGAACTAAGTGGTCATTCTTTGAATATCCTTTCAGACTACAAGAATCTGTTTTCTTTGAACTTTTTAGAGCTGCAGTGTACAATTGGATGGCTCTTTCACATGAAAACAAAGAGTGATCAGAGGAAATGTCTTGGCTAGAATTTATCTCTACTTCAGCACCAGCCTACCACAAAATGCCCAAAAAGTGTTAGTTGGTAGCACTTCACAGCTCTGGGAATTGCTTCCTTCTGTCAGGACTGATTGAAACATCACAGACTGGTGTGGGGCTCCGCGTGTTGTTAGCACAGAGATGTGATGCTTGTGGTCATCTGCTGGTGGTGGTTCCCAGGAAGCAGGCAGAGGATTTGTCCTCTCCATTCCTCATTTAAGTCCATTTTAATTTCAGTGGTCCTGGCAACTGTGTTTCTCCAGAGTTTGGTCAACATAGGAGAGGAGGTTGCAGGGGAAGAGATGTGATGCATGGCCTGAACAGAAATAGGATGTAGCAGTGCTCCAGACTTCAGACTCTGATGTGCTGTAGGTGGTGGGAGAATGCTTTGTGGTGGGTGAAGAGCAAGACGCGAGAAGAGTATTGTCAAGTCTCTGCTTGGCACTTTCACTGTGGCAGAGGTGTCAGAGGAGGTAACACACAGCACTTAACCTGCAGTGCAGCCTCACCCTTTGATACACTCCTCCAACAACTATGAACACATCTGTTATCGTTGCTGGAGTTACGCAGTCCTGACGCAGATTGGTGTCATTATTTAATGCCCATAATATTCTCAGTACTCTACAAGACACAAGAAAAAGTGCATAGAACTGCTTGCTTACAGGCTTACTGTTACTGCTGCCGTGCGTCCACTTCATGCGCCATGACACCTCGTGGAGGAATGTTGCCTGTTGTGCAGCTGCACAGTCAAGGGTTGGTGTTGGGTGAGACCAAACATGTGCATTGCCATAAGGAAGTGACAACACATGGGTAAAAGTGTGAGGGTCAGAAAGATCCCCAAGTATGTTGGTCAGGGCAGACCATAAAGTCCCCCTGCATGTTTCCTTTGACCTCCTGTCAAAGGGAGACATTTGAAATGAGACAACACAAGAGAAATCTCTAGGGTATAGACAGGAGATAGGCAGGTCAGCACAGGTGGTGTGTACACACACACACACACACACACACACACACACACAGAGCATTGTCCATGGTCCTTACTTAAAACAGCAAAATACTTGGGATAATGTTAATATAGGAACTAGCACCTCACACCACCAGCTTCTATATGGATTGATACAGGACAGGATTTAGCACTTGCTGATATCCAAATGATTAAATATAGCATTGGGGACCCAGGAGTAACCTTGGGAGGAGAATTTTTTTATTTGCTTTAATGATTGTTTTCTCAACAGTTTCTGCTCAAGACTACTTGCTTTTCAGAAGGGGAGCCAGGGAGGGCCTTGGAAAGGGACTGTAAACATCAAGTGCTGTTTATGGAGCTAGGGAGTTTTGTACCCTTTTTTTTCTCCACACTGTGCTTGTTTCTTTGAAGAGGTTGCAGTGGTGTCTGTGCTCCCTCCAAGCACTTCCATTTCCCCATCTTCCCTCTTTCAAACACCTTGAGGGTGCAGCAGCCTCTCACCATGCACGGTGGTCCCACAGGACATAGGGTGGTGGCAGTCCCAAGGGAAGGGGACAGGATGGCTCTGCTTTTCTGTGTGGTTGATAATTTCACAGTCTTGTAATGTCCCTCTGCCCTTTCAATGTCCTAGGAACAAACCAGGATGTTGGAGATGGGAATAACCGGCCCCGAGGGCCACGTGCTTAGCAGACCTGAGGAGGTAAGATGCAAAGGATGGTAGCAGCCTTGCTGCACTGAAGAGCTTTCCCCACAAGTCACAGTAGAGTTTAGTGTTTGTAGTGGGGCCAAACAAGCATCAGGGGTGGGGGAGGTGTGTGCGTCTATGGGTACCGTTTATACAGGCAATACTGTCTTGTTCATCATCAGCTCAGGAAAGAGCGAGGTGCATGTTTGTGACAAACATTTTTCAGTCTTGCTCAAGTCTTCTAGCAGAGACAAGGGCTTCTGAGTGTCCCAGAGATTAATCAAGCAACAAAAAGATCTGTATTGCTGTAGCAACATTTGGGGCTTGTTCGGGGGCATTTGTCTTGAACAGGTGACGCCATAGATGTAAGAGGCCTGAAGAGAATCAAATGGCGAGTTTTAGTTCCTCTGAAAATTCACTGTTCACGTCTGTCTGAGTGCATACAGATTCCAGTCTCTTCCTGCTTAATCTCTGCTTAGGGTCTAAAGTGCGTTTCAAAATCAGACGGACAAAGCCATTGGTGGAAGGAGTGGGAGGGAAGGAGAGGGGGAATTTCCTGGTTACAAAGCATTGTCAAGACACTAATTAGATTACTTCTAATTTTAGCTCACAGGGTATTTTTCTGTTTGGTCCATTAATCTGAGCCAAGTCTAATTTTAGATAGGTTTTCTTGAGATAGCTACCCTGCTAAGAGGTGCTTTTAACTTTCCACAGCATGTGAAAGAAGAAAATAATAGGAGTTTGGTACAATAGCAAAACTGAATAGGGGAGCACAGGGACAGATTTGTACTTCAGGGTCTGCTGGAAGTTGGCTTAAATTGAAAGTGTAAGGAGTTGACTCTATTATGGCTGGTAACAACATATATAACCTAGTGTAATACAATGCTTATTCTCTTTGAAGTATAAGACTGTAAAGCATTTTCCTGTAAAGGGAAGAGACTTTGTGTCGAATACAGTAGATCAGAGTCCCTCTTTGTGTAAACCACCATTTGTTTTTATGGCTCTACACCCGTTGCCACTAGTTGGCAAGCTAAACAGCGATTGCAGGATGCTGCAGTTCTGCCAGAATTTGAGAACTGCCCTATCATCATAAGACAGCACTGTGGTTGTTGTCCAAAGCCGGTAAAACATTGTTGAGTGTTTGATCTTGAAATGCCATTAAAGCATAAGGCAACTGAGAACAGTGCAAGAAGGCTCTAGATACCATCTGTGCAGCCAAATCCAGATCTCATTGCCTTTGAAAATAAATAGTGTCCCTCTTCCAGAACATCCTCTACCTGGGAAAATGTCAGGTAGAATACAGATGACCCTGCTACCCCCCATAAAGCCTGCAGGTTGATGACAAAGCACTGGGAGGGTGGTCTGTTGCTCTGTGGGTCTGCTCTGTCCCGGAGGGACCTCAGTGGGGGTTAAAGACATGCTATTCTATCAGGTGATGGTGGTGATTTGATAGGGCAGGATGATGCTGCTCCAGACTGTAACCTGCTGTGAAGGATATTCAGTAATGGCTGTTTACTCCTGTCCACCCCGGCAACCACTCAAGTCCATAAGTGTGGTGACAAAAATATTTTCTTGTTTAAATTTCTGTTTAAAGAGTCTTTAAGCAGAAGAGGGAAACCTCTTTTCACTGTGCAGCAAATAGGCCTGCAGAAGTACGAGAGGTGTATGGGTGCACGTGTGTCTGGCTGCAGTGGCCTGCTTCTGCTACGGGGAGAGTTAAGCTTGCGTGGCCAGCTGCCTAGCCCACAGGCAGTTCCTGCATTCCCTGCAGCTGGCAGTCCCAGCCTCCCCTGGGAGCTAGCTGATTGGTACATTGTCTTTTTAAGGCTTCTGTTTTGAACTTTCTCATGCTGAAGCTGGAAGCCAAACTGTAGAGCAAACACTTGGAGAAACTCGGGGGTTGAGCTCAGGCTGAGCGTGGGCTGATGTAATAGTCCGAAGATATCCCTTGTGATGGAAATCCACTCTCTGCTAACAGCAGGACAGTGAAACATGGGGAGGGTGTCAGCAGGCTGGGATGAGCAGCAGCTGCATTGCAGGACAGCCAGACCCTGACGGGAACAGCCTGCCAGCACATAGCTCGTTGCACCCCAGCCACAGGCAGGGGGACGTTTGGTTAAACCAGATACAGCCACAGGAGAGTGGAGCAGTGAGTGGTCTGAAGGGGCAGACCCTTTCGTTGTCTGGCATCAGCCAGACATGCTGTCAGGGCAGCAGTCCCTGGGCTTCTCTGGCTGTCAGGAGGGCTGGAACAAGGCAGTGGAAAAAACAGCAGATGCAGCTCTGAGCTAGCCCCCGAGTACGGCCCAGGCAGCACTCCTGTGCTGAGCATCGTGTGGCTGAAAGCGTGCAGGTTGGGCCGGGCCCTAGGGAGACCAAAGCTGCCCCATCAAGTCTTGCTGATTAACCTCCCCTCGGGGAGTCAAGGGTAAGAGCAAGGGCACAGGGCGTCAGCAGCAATCCATGGTGTGCCAAGAGGAGCAGGGGCTCTTCCTTGCCCACCCAGTGCTCCTCTGCAGCTGTGCGCCGTTCTCTCTTCCAGCTGGAAGCAGAAGCTGTCTTCCGGGCCATCACTATTGCCAGCCAGACCAACTGTCCTCTCTATGTGACTAAAGTGATGAGCAAAAGCGCTGCTGACCTCATCTCGCAAGCCAGAAAAAAAGGTGAGAGGCAGCTGCTGCTGCACACAGCCTTGCTGTTGCCACTGGTATCCTGCACAGCGGGATTCGGTGGTCCCCATATCCTCATGGTTGTTTTGCCAAGACCACCACTGTGCCTTGAGTGCAGTCTAGCGCTTCCGCTTCTGCTGGGGAGCAGTTCAGGGATTTACCTGACTTGTGAAGGGCCTGGGGACGCTGCACCAGGCCACATGGAGCCACCTCCTGTTGTCACATCAGGTAACATCAACATGTGGGTCACAGGTAGGAGCAGTGCTTTAAACACCAGTTTGTCTGTGGCTGTGAAGGACTCTCTGAGGAGACTCGTCTGATCCACATGCAAGTGGTTTGAGCTGCTGCATATACCCCCGGCCTCCCTTTGAAGTGCTGGCCCCTCAGGGGTGCCTGGCTGCCTTTTCAGGTGACTGGGGGCTCTATTTGTTGCTGGTAGTGGAGCACAGGGTCTCCCCATATGCACGTGTGCACGTCCACAGCCATGTTCAGTGAGCCTCTATAAAGGGCAGGGCAGGGAATGCAGAAAATGCATTTGCAGAGGGGATCTTGGTGGAGTTGGTAACTGTGGGGCATAATGATGAGTGTCTCCCAGAAGCACTTGCCCAGGCGTAGAGTGTGTTTGGAGAGAAAAGCACAATTTCTCAGTCCCCATCCTAGTTTATCAGCATGACAAGCCCTGCTCTGCAAAAAGCCCTCTCCCCTGGCCTGTCCCTGGAGTTGGGCACCGGAAGGTAAGGAACAGGAGAGTGGGATGAGCTTGCCAGCTCTTTAGTGGCACATGGTAAATATTTACGAGGGATAAAGGAGGAAGAATGCACAGGAGATGACAGCGAAGGACATTGTGAGAGACGTGGCTGTCAGCATAGCGCGAGTTCAGTGTCGGGCTGTGTTGTGGTCTGCCTGCCCCGTTGCAGGCTGTCATTTCTTACCAGATTGCCTGACCTCTGCCAGGTGCGCCTGCACTGCTGGTCAGCGCCGAGATGTGGCTGGCGCTCTCGGGCTGAAAAAAAATGGCAGCGCCGGGATGTGGCTGCCGCTCTCGGGCTGAAAGTCCGTGGGATGAAACGCCCGCTCCACTACAGTGCGGGGACACCAGTGCTTGCAGGAGGGGACTGAGGGCCTCGCTTCCCAGGAGCAAGGCCAGGGCAGGGCGGGCTGGGAGGCAGCCATCTACCAGGGCTGGAGGCCGGGTTGCCAGCGTCGCTCGTCTCTGTGGCGTCTTCTGGGGAACACAGCTCTGTGGTCGTGGCTTCTCACGCCGTGCTTCCACCAGGCTTGCTGTGCCAGCAGGATCTGTGCCCTCAGTGGTGACGGGCCCGGCTTGCCCCTGACACCAATGTGGGTCTTGCTGTCCCTTCTGCCTGCCCCAGCACCTGAGGTCCAAGCAGGCTGCAATGGGACAGCCCAACGTGGGTCTCGGTGTCCTCAGGGCACAGCAGGCTGTTGGTAGTGCTGTGGAACAGAGAATGCTTCCAGGCTCCACCAAAAAAACCCAGTGTTTTTTCTGTCCCCCTTTCCAGGCAATGTGGTGTTTGGTGAGCCGATCACGGCCAGTCTCGGGACTGATGGGACACACTACTGGAGCAAGAACTGGGCCAAGGCTGCGGCATTTGTGGTCTCTCCACCTCTGAGCCCAGACCCAACAACCCCTGACTACATCAACTCCCTCCTGGCCAGGTGAGTGAGAGCTCTGCTGGGCCATGCTGCTAGTGGGAAGAAGTAGACTCTGGCCTCCCAACAGGGGAAGAAGAGATGAGGGAGTACCTGGGCAGCGTAGATGTTAGTCCAACCTGAACCACTTCACTGTAGATATTTAATGAGCTGACTGATGTAATAGCTTTGACTCAGAGCCATGGTGGCTTATCCCTGAGAATGGAAGGAGGACAGGGGAGGCACCATATGCTTAACATAGGAAATAATAAGAAAAATACCAGGGCAAGTAGTCATGAACCATTTTAAGTGTACTGAAGAAGGCAAAGAAATGAGGACCAGCTAACACAGACTTGTCATCGAAAGATTCACCAAGCTGGAGAAGCCCTTCTGCACATATGGGGCGGGGAACGGCTGCCTGGATTGTGATGGTGCAGGAGAAAGTGGAGGGGCTACAGGTGTCACAAGCTGGTGGGGGCCCACCAGTCGAATGCAAAGCAGACATTTTCTCACACCTGTGCAGGTTATTGGTAGAACAGCCTACAGAGTGCACAAGGCCTTGAAGGGCATCTCGTGCACAACCGACAGGGATGGTAGGGTGTTTTTTCACCCTGAAGGCAAGGGGGTGGGGAAGGGATTTGTTGAAAATAGAGAGCAACAATAAAGCGCTTCAGCAATTTGCTTTGACCTTTCACAGTTATACTCCATCCTCTCACTGGCAAGGCACACGCAACAGCTAGGGACGCAGAGCTCATTGCTGGCCCTGTCCACACGCCATGTGTGAATCGCATGCCCCTCTCACCCTGTGTTTGTACGCTGAACCGTGCACAGGGTGGCTGGTCTGTGTTAGCCAGGGATGACTGACACTGAGGAGGTTGTAAATGGAAATGACCTTTGAGGTAATGCTGGAAACATGTCTGACTAGATGAGCAAGGGATGACTGGTCAGTAAGAGGTGTCTCGGGGCAGAGGGGCACATTAGGATAAACCTGGGTTGTGCCAGGGTGGAAATGCCATGGCTGGCCTAAGGAGAGATGCTGGTGCATTTGAGGTCTGAATATGCAGCTCACCCTGGATTTTGCTGTGGTCAGTCAGCAAGATGTGCCTCTGCTCGGTCTAGATGTATGAAATAGGTGCGGGTCTTTGGGACTGGCAGGGAAAAGGGAGCCCAGCTCCTCAGCTGGCTCTCTGATCCTTCCCTTCCACTTCAGATTTACCCCAGACCTCAAAGGAGAGGCAAGAGCACTTCTGAGTCCCTGCAGCCCACAGGTGTCTGTCCTGACACCTTTCCCGTGCCGTTTCTGTGAGGCTTCGGGAGAGGAGAGGCTGCAAAGCTCCAACTGGGCTGGACGGCTTTTTTTCTTCCACCAGGACAAATCTGGTGGAGATTAGGAAGAATATTGTGTTGTCTCTGGCTGTGCAGTCAGTCAGACATATGGCAGAAATTATCAGAGGAAGACTGAGATTACCAGTGGATTAGGGCTGATTTGCAGCCCCCAGCAGGGCCATCGTGTCCGGGCCATCGTGGGTTCAGGTGCAGCCAGTCGGGGAGCCAGGTGCTCGGGGCCACTTGCCTGGCACAGGCAGCGCTGGCAGCTGGCCTGCGTTGGTCTGCTTCCTTTCGCCCAGCAGTGGTGACTTTGCAGCGGCTGCCTGTCCCCTGCTCCCCGAGGACCCAGCAGCAGCTGGGTGACGTCCAGGGAGCCCTGCGCAGCTCCTCACCCTGCCTTGCCTGTCAGCAGCTCGCTGACTCTGCCCATTCCTGCCCTCTGCCATCATTGCCAGGAGCAGGATGGGTTATGGCATCTCATCCAACCGCTGACCCTTTCTGGGCAGAGGGGTCTGGATAACAGCATGGGGCAGCAGCCACTGTAGCATGCCACAGTGAAGCTTTTCTGGGCCTCCTGAGAGAACTGCTTCTGGGGAGTCCTGACTGCCTTCATCCCACTGCCTGATTTACATGTGGCCTTGGGGGCCTTTGCTTTTGTAGCAGTGATGTAGCAGAAATGCTGCAGCTTGGGCCATCCTGCGCTTGGGAGCACACCTCCTTGGTCTGTGCTGCCGGCTGCTGCAGCTCATGCTGTGAGTGTCCGTGCAGGGCTGAAAGGAGCCTTCTGTGAGCTCCTGCCAGATGAAACATCCAGGCCAGAGCCCTGGGACCAGGCTGAGGTGCTCTCCTCGCTGGGGAAGGTTGGCAGTGCGAGCGGCGGGCAGCCCGTAGGCTCCGCCTTCCACAAGCCCGCTCCTGCAGCCGCGTGCTCTCTCCCAGAGACGGGTGACACCTGCCCACAGCAGGCGAGGGCTGTGCTTGCCCCTTGGGGCGCAGGAGCAGGCAGTACTTAACGAAAGGGCTGGCTGTGGGGGCCACTCTTTGGGTGGTGAGGTCTCTGCCTGCCCATGTGGCAAAAAGGCTGCTCTCCCAAGCGGACCTGAGGTGTCTTTTCCCTTTCTGTTAGTGCAAATGTTGGAGTCTCCTATGGAAGGACATCTTTTGGTTTGACACAAAGGCCACCCTGTTCCCCGGGAGCTGAGCTGTTGACTCCTCTTCTCTGCAGGATGCTGTGCGTGCCCCAGCTGGGCAGCGCGGCGTGGCAGAGCTCTCTTGCCCCTGTGTCCTCGGGTGATGCAGCCGCTGCAGGGGCCAGGTCAGGTGGAAGTCTTCAGACAGGGGCCATAGAAACAGGGATGCAGAGTAAAACAGAGCTGAGCCAGGGGCTGGCTGTGCCCAGAGGAGATCCATATCCCTCGCGTCCCTGCTGTTACCTGACCACGAAACGGCTGACAATGCTTTTGTAACCACCACCCCTCAGTGGTGATCTGCAGGTTTCAGGAAGTGCCCACTGTACATTCAGCACCGCACAGAAAGCAATTGGAAAAGACAACTTCACGGCAATCCCAGAAGGGACCAACGGCATAGAGGAACGAATGTCTGTCATCTGGGACAAGGCAGTGGTAAGAGTCATGCCAGAGCGAGGGCAGAGCAGGCAGGATTGACGGGGCACCTCAGACACCCGTGTTCTCACCCCCGCAGAGCTGGACACCCAGCTGCCTGTCTCCTCTCTGGCTTTGAGAGTCAAAACAAGCCAGACCAGCAGAGGCAGCTGTAGTGGGTTCAGGATGAACAGCCAGGAGCTGTGACTATGTCCCCAGTTTTTGGTCTGTCTGACACCCATAGTAAGATCAGTGGCTTGTGTGGGAGTGAGTCTGGTGCTTCCTGAGGCTCTTACTCTCCCTTTCCCCAGAAGAGCACTTAGTTCTCTTTGTGTCTGAGCAGGCCACAGGAAAGATGGATGAAAACCAGTTTGTGGCTGTGACAAGCACTAATGCTGCAAAAATCTTCAACCTCTACCCACGGAAAGGGAGAATAGCAGTGGGCTCAGACAGCGATCTGGTTATATGGGATCCTGACGCAGTGAAGATCGTCACAGCAAAAACCCATCAATCTGTAAGCCCTCTGCTCGTCTGTGGGAATGCTGGAGGGTGGGGTGCGAGTAGCGCTGTGTAAAGGCTGCCTAGCTTGGTGCTGCCCTGCCATGCTGGGCTCTGAGGAGGGTCTGAGTCCAGGCTCTGGGCGATGCCAGCTGTGGCTATGGTGTAGAATGTCTGTGAACCCTGGGCTTTGCACACAGGACTTTTCTCACCCTGCTGTGTCACTCTTCTCCTGAGCCTGGCCTGTGCAGGTGTAAGGACACACATTTCTCCTTATCTGGGTTCCTCTTCCAGCTACAAATGTTTCCTGGCTTTGTCAGTGTGCTTTGTTCCTGCCTTACCTCAAGCCTAGGTCCTGCCCTCCTCTGTTGTTGGAGTCCTTGCTCACACCAAGCTCTGAAGCAGCAGATCCTGGTTCATGTTGGGACCCCTGGTGGGTTCTTAGTGTGGTGGACTAGTGAACTAAAAGAGGCCTCTGGAGCAGGCAAGGCTGTTACAGGTGTCCTCTCGCTGCATGGGTGACTTCAGCAGCGAGGTGTGGGGACTAAACAGCCTTGAGTGGGCAGGCAGTGCTCATGTCCCTTTTGACCATCATCCCCTGGTTGCTGCAGGTGGCTGAATACAACATCTTTGAAGGGATGGAGCTACGTGGGGCCCCGCTGGTTGTCATATGCCAGGGGAAGATCATGCTGGAGGATGGCAGCCTGCATGTGACCCAGGGGACTGGACGCTTCCTGCCCAGCAGCCCTTTCCCTGATTATGTCTACAAGCGCATCAAAGCCAGGAGGAAGGTGAGGAGACAGGGATGCCAGGAGACAGAGTTGGGACACTGTTAGCCCAAGTTGACCTTTTCCCAAATAACTGATTGATTTTCCTCTGCTGTTCTTGTTGGACTGTGGAAACAGTGCTGCAAGCTGATGTATTTTGAACCTGCACTTGGGTTAGTTAAGGCTTGGGTAGAGAGCTTTGACCTTAGTGTTGATGGTGTGCCACCACTGGAGGCAGATGCTTATCTGGGTCAACAGAATCACAGAATCATTAAGGTTGGAAAAGACCTTTAAGATCATCAAGTCCAACCATCAACCCAACACCACCAAGCCCACCAAATCATACCCTGAAGTGCCACATCTACATGTTTTGTGAACACTTCCAGTGATGGTGACTCCACCACTTCCGTGGGCAGCCTGTTCCAATGCTTGACCACTTTCTCCGTAAAGAAATTTCTCCTAATATCCAGTCTAAACCTCCCTTGGCGCAACTTGAGGCCGTTTCCTCTCGTCCTTTCGCTGTGGGTGATGCCTGCTCTTGTTGCTGTCCTACTGCAGCAGGAGTCTGGAGGGAAGTGCTGAGTAAAAAATGAGGAAACTGGGCAAAATGGCCTTCTCCTTCCCTGTCAATGCAGTGTAAACCCATGCTGAGGGATTGCCTGTTGCACTGGGCTCTTCACATTTTGCAGAGTGGGATTGAAGAGAAGCCATCACACAGGAGGTGGGTGGTGGGGCTGCACCAGGCCTCAATGCTGCAGGGAGGTCTTGGGCATGCAGGACAGGAGGGCACAGCGTGAATTGCAGCTGCAGCGGGGCTGGGGAGCCAAGGATTGATGGAGCACGATGCTGCCATGGCAGGATGCTCCCTGGGAGCAGAGAAGTGTCACTGTCCTTTTCTCTTTGGTGACAGATGGCAGAGATGCATGCTGTGCCCCGGGGCATGTACGATGGACCCGTGTTTGACCTGACCACCACCCCCAAAGGGGGCACCCCTGCGGGGTCAACCAGGGGGTCCCCCACACGGCAGACACCCCCTGTCAGGAACCTCCATCAGTCTGGATTCAGCCTGTCAGGTGAACACATGTGGCATCTGGGCTGGGAGAGCGTAGGGATGCTGGCCACCCTGCGCCAGCCCCTGGCCTGAGGCGGGCAGCTGGGAGATGGCCTGGGGCAAGCTGAGCACAAGGGCAGAGCATGGCAGGGCAAGACCCTGTGTGTCCCTTGAAGGACACGGTCAGAGCTGGCCCTCCACCCACTGCAACTGGCAGTAGAAGCAAGGAAGACTGTAGGCACAGAGGTGCCAGCACAGCATCAGACCCTGCTCTTGCTGCACGGGTCTGTTCATGGAGGGGTGTCTACAGAGACGTTCAAGCCGCTGCTTGCTCTTGGGGTTGTTACTGGAGTCAGAGAGGGAGCAGGTTGCTGTAGACAGCCTCAGGAGGCCCTTCGGCGAAACCCCAAGCTGCCTGAGTGCTCAGTTCTGTGAAGAAAATGCCCTTAACTTATCTTCTCCCCCTTCCCTTTGTGCTTTCCTGTCCTCTCACAGGTACCCAGATTGATGAAGGCATTCGCTCAGCGAGCAAGCGCATTGTTGCACCCCCGGGAGGCCGCTCCAACATAACCTCCCTGAGTTAAATGTCCCTGCTGAGGAGGAAACAAAATCCCTGTTCAAGCGAAGGAAGAAAAATGGTACATTGGTGTTTTAAGAAGGAAAAGCAAATAAACCTGTTCTGAAGAATCAATAAGCCTCAAGCCTTATGTTTCACAAATGCTACTGCTGCCTAGCTTTAAAGATATTGCTTCATTTTGGTTTATGCATAGCCTTAAAATTCTGTTGTTGTTGTGAGTTCGGTCGGGCTGTGTTTTTACTTCCTTTTTGTATGCATGCCACTCAGACAGGTCACTTGGTTCAGTGTGTTATTCGTGCTGGATGCGTGTGGGATGTCACGGTGTGGGACAGCAGGGACAACCCAGCATGGGCGAACCAGCCAGGCAGGCAAAGTGGTGGGTGCTGGCCTGAGGCGTGGGGTGGGGTGGGCAGGTTCATGGGAGCTGGTAGGCACAGGTGGGTCTGTGTTGTGTTCACGTCCTTAGTTTCTACCCAGCACTCATCGGCATTTCACCACAAGGCCCATGGGGAAGCCCAAATCATCTCTGTAACGGCTGTCACAGCGCTGTGTGTAAGGAGTTTGACTACTTTGTACACTTTATTAAAAAAAAAAAGGTGTTCCTTCAAACAACTCATGTTGCTTGTTGGCTTTTTTCTTCCTCAGACTGCTGCTACTGGGCAGGGGTGGTGCGAAGCTGTGTGCCGTGGGCGAGCTGGGCAGCAGGGCTCCACGAGGGCCTTTGGGTGGTGGTTGAGCTGGAGGAACTACAGCGCAGGGAACAGGCTGTCGGGTGGAAACCACGTGGTGCTCACTGCTGTAGGTGTCAGGGTATTGGTGTAGCTTCTCAGGCAAAAAAAGCAAAGCTACTGGCAAAACAGTGTGTTGCAAGTGTTGTAAAAGTCTGTTCAGTTTGTCCGGCTGGTCTCTGGCTGCAGCCTGACCTGACCAGCATGGGCTGTTAACGCCCCGCGAGAGCTGCGCCTGTCATCTGTGTGGTGGCAGAGATCAGCTCTGCACGCACTGCCTGGGGGTGGTTGTCGGGTCTTCCCAGCCGGGGCTGACTTGGAGGCTGTTTTCTGTGGGCACCTGTGAGTTAAAATGCTCCCGTTCTATCAAGTGGTGTTTATCAAACTGAGGGTCAAAGCCTTCTAAAGCTTCCAAAGCAGGCAAAAAAAACCCTTGGTTGTTTTTTAAATTTTACAAAAATCAAATGTCAATTTAGGCTGTGCTAAATAAATAACTTTTTTTCTTCCTTAACTATTTGACCTTGAAATATTTATTTTTACATGCCTGCAACTCAGACAGGACAAGTTGTCCACACAGCAGTCCTTAAGGAGGCATGCCAGCATACTTATTCCAGGGGTGGAGAAGGCTATTCATACTTGGAAGTTTTGTGAAGTTCTGCTATCAAGTAATTTTTTCCTGTTTCAAAATTTTTCCCCGTTGCCTTGTAGTGATTAAGCTGAGACCGTGCCTCTGTTTACAGAGAAAGAGGAGAAAGGAGAGATGGTTTTAGAAGCCTTTAGGGAATTTTTAAAGATGCGATCTTTTTACCATTTAAGTACTGAAGGGTTTTTTGGAGGTTTTTTGGTCAGCCAGTACAACAGTGTTTATGCAGCAACAGCTTTTTCCCCAGCAAGGAGCAGGGCTAGTTTCCTTGTCTGGGGCTCCAGATAAACACGTTTATGGTGCATGAACCAATTCACTACCTGCACCAGAGTGAGGTGGTTGTAGCCGTGCCCTGTGCAAGGGACAGCTCCCTCGCCCGCGCCTGGCCCCTGGCCCCGCGTAGGTCTGGGCAAAGAACAGAGGATCAGTGGAGAACGCGGCAGGGGCTCTGGCTAGCCTCCCAGGCAATGACGAGTCTGAAGGCAGAGAGACGTGGAGACCCGTACCCCACTCAGCAGCCTTACTGCTAGAAAGCTGGGATGGCTGGGGAAGGGGAGAGCAAGAACACAGCGATACTCATTTGGGTGTGCTGTGACTTAGCAGGAGAGGGTGGCTTTCCCATTGCAATGATGCCCTTTGAGGACTCCAATAACACTTCCTGGTGAACTAATTCCACTCCAGCTTTGCAGCCCCCCAGACAGAAACCCCCCCAGACATTCCTGGTCAGTTGTTTGCACGCTAGCAGCATACAGCGATGCTGCTGCCACCGGCTCCCCAGCCCCGCACACACACACTGTGCTGCAAGTGTGCCAAGAGCCTGACCTGAGCAAATAAAACCAGGCTACCAGGCACAGCATGTGGAAGAAGGTGGTGGTACTGCAGTGCATCAATCCGTGTGCCTGTGGAGCACTTGCCAGCTGTGCAGAGCAAACCAGGCCATGCTGCACAGCGAGAGCTGCAGCCCTCAGTCCCTGCAGCCTTTGCCCAAAACCAGCTTCCCCTTACCCCGGCACCTTCATGTGATGGCAGGGAAGAAACTGCTATAGTAATCTAGAGCTGGAGGGGGCTGCTTACTGTTCCCATACAGAGGTGAAGGTACATACTGCCATGGCACCACGTCAGGAAGAGGATGCACAGTGCAAGTGAGAATAGGTCCCCTCTGCGTCTGGAGAGGTGCTTGCATTGCTGTGCCAGCGTCCTCTCTGTACCCTACCTGTTAAAAAAGAGATCAGGACCTACAACCGCATTTGGTGCCACTCATCTCCCTGTTAGAAATTACTGAAAAATAAGAGTCGGAAGGGTGAAAGCAGTGCAAAGCTGTCCCATGGGGGTTGGAGCCAGCAGGTACAGGTACAGAGACAAACACCAGAGCTCTCTGAGCACAAAGGGAGCGGAGCGGGGGCTCCCCCAGCATTGCCCACCACGAACCAGACTGCTCAGAGAATTCATCCCCCAGAGGTGGTGGGAGAGGGCGTGAATGGGACCCTGGATGGGACCCTGTCAGACCCATCGTGACCATGGTGGACTGCTCTGCTCGGCCTTTCTGCAGCACAGATGTGCTCTGCTGCATCCCCCAAGAGACACCACCAGCACGGCGGGGAGACCCAGCCGTCTAACACAATCCACGGGGCGGTTCATGAGCTGGTCTGAGCTGCGCCGCAGCAGTAGACCCACTCATACGGTGAGGACATTAGCCAGGGAGCAGCCAGCGGTAGGACACTCCACCACCACCATTGTAGGAGGGACCAGAAGGTAGAAGACATCTAACTAAAGCTTATTGTTAGGCACAAACTATGACTGAGCTGCTCAGTGCTGGGATGCCCGCTATATGCCCCTGCAGAGGTGGAATAGGACGCTCTGGTAAGTTGCTTGGGTGGGCGATCCTGGGCCTTTGATTCAGGCATGCTCAGGGGAAACAGAGATGTTCCTCTCCCAGCAATCACGAGGATGGCTGCTTGCCTGTGCACATGCATAAGCCACACATTTCCCAAAGCAAACCAGGCAGCCATCCTCAGATCAATGAGAGCGGGATCATTCACGTGTCAGTCTACCAGAAGTGGCTATGCTATCTGCATACAATCTGATTTTTTTTTTCTGCATCAGTAATGGACTGAATCCACAGCTTCATAGGCAGAGGTTGTCTGAAAGTCTTCAGCCAGGGGAAAAAGCAGATTTACAGATTTAAACTGAGAGTCCAGTCAAGTCCTAGTTGGCTCTAGCGAGGAGGAAGACTCATTCTGCCTTGCCACGCAAGTGACCTCAGAAGTAATGTTGACTTTTGAGCATCTGGGAAGGAGCTTTTCATTCGCTGTTGGTTTTATTCAGATTTTTTTTTTTGAGTTGATCAGACTTAGCCAGAGAAAAAGAAAGGAAGGCACAGGGGATACAAAGAACACCTCTGGGCAAATGGGAGGCAAACAGTTCATTACGCATTCATTATATTGCTGAGAATAGGAAAAATGTCAAATAAGGAGGAGAAATACCAGGACTGCCAAAGCATTTAAATAACAGCATCATTCCCAGCATTACCATAACAGAGATGCTTTGGCCAATCTCAGTCTTGGCAAAGACTGCACCAGACGTACCACTGTTGCTGCAAACAGTAGCTGCTTAAATCAAGCATGATTTCAATGGTAGAGAGATTAAAAATACACATTCAAATTTATCTCTGATGTTGGAAGTCAAACCCCATCAGATTCGGTGAGTTGCAGCAGTTTAATGTGATGGTTAATGGGTTTTTCAGGCTGGCTTGGAAAAGCGTCTGCATGCCGGTTATTCACCACTGCCTGGTTGTCACCTCTGCATTTCCACACCTGCCTGCACGCTCTGACCACCCACCAGCCAGCCCCACTCTGCGAGAAACAGGTACAGGGACCAGCATGGAGAGACGGGGGAACGGACAGGAAACATGTGCTGCCTCCTCCCAGCTAAGGGAGGAGATCATCGCCACTTCCAGCCCCCTGCGCCCACACTCACGGGAAGTTCACAGGAGGCATCGGTAAGCAAAGGCCACCTTCGTCGCTATGTGCTGGTGGAGACCCTGCAGCTGAGAGAAGCCTCTTGCAGACAGAGCCATCAGCTTTGAGCCCGTGCAGGAGCCTCGACCGCCACAGAGCCTGGACCCACAGCGCTGTGGCAGGCCACCACCAGGACTGATACAAGCAATGACACCTCTATGCACGCTCGACCCTCCGGTTACGCTGCTGGCAGTCACCTGGGAGGCAGCACCAAGGGCTGTGGTGCTGCCTAGCCAAACTAAAAGGGTGAATACTGAGTGTCGCATCCATTTTCACGTGGTCACATTCCTGCCACCAAAGGAGGCATAATAACAGGATCTGAGTCTAACTGGCTGTGGCAAATTGTGGAGGCAGCAGTTGCCTCTCCCCCCACATGCAGGGTCCGCTGGCTGTGGGGTGAAAGGCAGAGGGAGCGTGTGCCCCAGCTCCCGCCCGGCCACCCTGCTCTGGGCCGTCGGCAGTGTCCCGGCAGCAGCGCGTGAGTCCGGTGGCCCAGCTCCATGAAGGTGTGTGGGTGGGTGTGCGCTGGCCCCACGAGGAAAGCTCCAGCAGGGGCTGTGCTGCTCTCAGAGCTTGTTGTTCTGGTTGTCTCCCTTGTATGCGCCTCTGCTTTTTGCCGGTGTTACGGTCTCCTGGGTGTCATGGTGGTGTCTCACCCTTAGGGAGAGAAAGGGACAGTCAAGCTGTGAGGGAAAACCCAGGCAGTGTCAACGCCCACACAGTGCTGCAGCCGCCCAGGAGCATCCC
>NW_010535926.1:0-860 GCF_000687285.1 Phaethon lepturus
CGCTCGGGATGTGTTTAATTTGCTCCGGGTAACATGTGACAATCGGCCCGCGACGCGCTTTCTGCCGCATCGCAATTGGAAACGGGCTTTTCGTGCTCGGCACAGAAGCAGGAGCAGTTCGTTGCTGTGGGGGGTGTTGGTGTGTTTGGGGTGCGCAGGGCCAGGCGAGCCGGGGTGCCCGGCGCTGGTCAGGATGTAGGGACTAATTTCTGTCTGGTTTTCTGGCCAAGCACAGAGTGGGAACGACTGACAGCATCTGTCCCGGCTCTGGCACAGCTGTCGGAAGTGGCAGGAGCTGGGGGCCTGGCTCTCCCCGAGAGGAAACCTCCCTTGTCTCCAGCTTTAGTGCGCACTTTAGTGCTCACCACCACGTGTCGCAGAGGCATCTGCCTGCCCAGGCACTGGAAAATGCTGCAGCGGGAGGCCAGCCGCACTGGTGGTGGTGTTTTTACTCTCCTTAGTAAGACAAGGTTGTATTAAGAGGGTGTTTGCACTGCTGGATGCCCAAAATAACTCCTCATTTGCTCAAGGTGTTCAGCGGAGGACTGTGACTTCCCTCACACCCAGCTCCTGGAGCTGCTTCAAAGCCCGCTGGTGTCTTGCCTTCCCTGGTCCCGCGCGGGCAGAGCCTCTGTTTGCTTTCCGGGGTGTGTGCCGGGGCGGCCGGCAGCCCCCGGCTGCGCCCGCACGTCCTGACTCAGCCTCTCGGGCAGATAAACAAGCTGTGAAAAGGGACAGTGTCTTCCTCTGAGTCGCCCTGTTAAGTTGTCGACCGACTTTTAACAGATCTGCCCGTTCGCCCGTGTTTCCTCCTGCCCAAGGGTGCTCCCCGAAGCGCGGCCCTTGGCAGAGCCACGAGC
>NW_010535927.1:0-20935 GCF_000687285.1 Phaethon lepturus
GCGCGAGTGGGACGGGAGCGGAGGAGTGGGGGCAGCCCGGCCGCCCAGCCTGAGGGCCCTGGGTGGACTCGGCCCTGCCTCGATCTCCCGCGACAAAATAGACGAGGAAATGCTGAGCAAATTCTTTGGGGGAAGCCCGGGCCCTACTGGAGCAAGCAGCAGAGTCCCCCTCAGTTTCAGCGAAGTCCTGCTTCTCTCCGCGATCTTGACTTTTCTTTCTTTCCGTTCTGGATAGCCTGCTTTTCTCTTGCTTTGCCCTTGGCAGAAGGAAACATCCACACTTGGGTGCAGCCTATGGCTTAACAGGGTGGCCTTTCTGACTCCCGTTTGGGATCCATGAGAGTATTCACCTGTCCCGAGGCAAGAAACACCAACTCACCTTCCTGTTTCGGTACCCAGGGATGATGGGTGCTAATGGATTAGGCACAGAGTCAGGGAGAAGGAAATGAGGAAGAATTTACAGCTGTCTGCTGCCTTGGTTCCAGGGTGTCAAATGCAAACTGGAGAGTAAACTGTGCAAGGTGCATGTGGGATGCTTTCAGAAGGTTTGGTTTTATGAGTCTCCAAGGATCCTGGCTCTTGATGCTCGGTGCTGGAAAAGGGATGGTCTAGGGGGGATTGAGGCTTTCTGACTGCTTGGGGCTCCGCTGGAGCCTCACAGAAGCAGGTAATAAGGGCTAAGCGTGGGCTGCTTAATCCTGCTCTTTACAAGAGTGCAGTTTGTTTCCTGGACAGGTCAGCAAATTGTATGGGAGCTGTTCCTGACTCTGAGATGTTCCTGGCTACCTTTGCTTTTGCCATTTAAGCAGGGTTGTTGCTTTTGGAGAGCATCTCTGTCCCGGAGCTCAGCTGGGAGGATAAAGAGAAGGGCAGAGTGATTTCCATGGGACTTTCCTTTGCTACTGGAAGGGGAGTTGCTGGTGGATTAAAAAGCTGTTTCCTGTGTTGGCTGCCACCTTACTGACCACTTGTTCTTGGTGTGTGGTAGCGAAGTCCAATAAAGTGTACTGGCTCTGTTTCTGAACCACCAGAAAGGGAGTTGTTACTGCATCCTGCCAGAGGAAAGGAATGCGTTTCCTCGACCCTTGTGTTGTATTCTGAATTGTTCGTCACCGGGGTAGCGTTGTAGAGTTTGGTGATGGCTGGTTTTTGGGGTTTTTTTTTTTGTGTTGTTGGGTTTTTTAAAATAATCCACAGTGTTTCAGCATGTGAGAATGGATAGCTACCATGTTGGAACAGGCTTGGAAACAACTGAAAACTCAAGTATGGAAATGAGAGGAAAGCCACAGGATTTCCCAGGGCAATACTGCGTCTCTTTGAGAAACGGAAGAGAAAGCACTGAAAACAAAGGGCGCTGGAGCAACCCAGGAGGTAAAAAAGCAAGCTAAAGATTAATGGCTCAGAAGGGACGTCTCTTTGCCTGTGGGTGAGAAGGTTGTGTGCTGAAGCCTGGCTTGGCCTTTGGCACATCGCCATCCTGACAGTCTTCACAGAAGTTGCTCCCTGTTCATCCGTTCAGATCCCCAAGCACGATCCTCCTTGTAGACCACAAGCGCATGTGGAGTGTCCCAAAGTGCTGGCTTTTGGTAGTGTCCCCAGCTCGCTGCCTTGGGAAATCTTTTAGGACATTTTGTCTGCAGAGACAACCACGTGATGCTCTCTGTTCTCCAAAAACAAGAAGGGCATTTAGATCCTTCGTCAAGTGCTTACAACATGCTTGTCTTTCTCCCATGCCTGGCGTATTTATGTGTTAGAAATGTTCATTTTCACAAGAAAATGATAAATAAAGACCATGTAAGCTGCAAGGCTGTCATTTTCAGAGGTGATTGTCCTTCAGTAGGAGCTTTTCCACAGAGTTATTCTGAATATCAGCCATAATAACTAATTCATCTGGACAGGAATTAAAACCTCTGTTTTGCTGGGTGCTCTGGAGGCACAGAGGCAAATGCAATCCTTGCCCCAAGTTTAAAAAGTTTGACAATGAGATCTTCAGACAACAGAGACAGACTGTTAAATATGGGGAGATGCTGGGCATTTCAGAAGTGTTCTTTTGGAACCCCCTGAATGCATCATTCAAGGCAGCTGATTCCCTTTTCCTTTTGTAGCACCTGACATTGATTTTCTCACTGGAACTGTGCTGAAGCTGCTCCTTGCTACGTGGAGGCCAGACCAAGGGGAGAAAAGGCTCTGTAGTGCACCATTAAGCCCACGAGAGTGGAGAAGAACCTCTCTTAAGCTCTTGTTGAGGCTGGTTAATTTTGATGATCAGCTCTCTTAGGCATCCAGAACTGGGGTATAAGCTCTTTAGGGAAGCATTTTTTAGCGGAAGGATTTAAGTACTAGTGGCTGATACGTCTGTTGGCAGGATCCCAAGAGCTGGCTGGAAGAGGCCTCTAGTATGAAGGAAATGCTGAAATAGGACTTCTAATGAACTTGCACAGCAGTTCCTTAAGGACTGAGAAGACTCTCCACAGGGAAGAAGGGAGTGGGATGTAGCTGGAAAGAAATTCCTTGTTGTATTCGAGGTCTGACAGTAAATGAGCGAGCCTGGTTTTCCCTAGATACAGCTCAAATAACATTGCATCTGAGGGGTACCGATCTGTAAGCACTGTTTGACCCAGACAAGGCTGGAGAAGAGACAACGTTTTCTTGATTGTAGCTCTTGAAGTGCGATGGAAAGGACTGTAGCACGCTTATCCTGCTTATGGGATTTTCCTCTGGCTTTCATCTCTAACCAACTTTACCAGCTACTGGAAATGAAAGCACAGGTTGAAATGTGTGAATATGCATGCCATTTGTTGGTGGTTTCAGCCCAGGTTTTAGTGCAAAGCAAATGGGACTGCTCTGATCCTTGGTGTCCGTGGTCAGCCTTGTGTATGCCATATGACTGAACTCCAGGCTCCTGGCTTCATGAAGGCTGTGCTTTTGAAATGTAGGCTTCCACAGGGGCCTTGGATGATCCTGAAGTTGGGTGCCTAAGACAAAGAAGCTAGAGTTCCTGGAGCCACTGACCCTCTACAACCTGGGTTTTCAAGTGAGGGCCATGTCCTTGCATTGAAGCCTGGCACAGAACAGGCTGAGGACCAGTTCATGGTGTCAGTTGTCAGTATAACACTGAGGCATCATCACTGTCTTAAGTAAATACTTAAAGTCCTGTAGGCTAGTCCTGTTCAAAATCTGTCCCAACCTTTATGCGGTTCACCAGCTAATTGGGTCAAGGTACTTCATGTCTGTACACATAGGACTGATGAGGTGAAAGTCATAAGTCCCCCGACAGGTTGCTGTTCAGAACAACAGATACTCGCCTGCCGCTCATGTGAGTCTCTACCAGTTCATGTCTTTTACTTGAGCCAGGAGCCCAGTGTGAACACACGGCACAGAGCCTGCAGTGAAACACTTTTGGGGCTCTGCATTGTGATGGTCCTGTCCTTCTGGGCAATTGGCACAGGTTGCCCAGAGAGGTGGTAGATGCCCCATCCCTGGAAACATTCAAGGTCAGGCTGGACGGGGCTCTGAACAACAAGATCTAGTTGAAGAGCTCCCTGCTTATTGCAGGGGTATTGGACTAGATGACCTTTAAAGGTCTCTTCCAACTCAAACCGTTCTGTGATTCTATGATTCTGTGCCAAGACTGTGCTGAGCAGCTCTGAGCTTTTGTGGCTCCAGCCCGTCACTGTTGTGCTCTTGTGATAATCCTGGTGTGATGGCCAAGATAATCCTGTGCTGGAAGGCCCCTGGGTTTGTACTGCTATTTTTTACTACTGGTAAATACGTCGCCTAAACATCTTTGCTGATCAGATGTGGGGTGCCATATATGTGCAACAAAGATCTGAAAAGACCTATGAGAAATCTTCCTTGCAAGAAGTTTGAGGTACTAGGACTCCTTTTGGTGCAGGTAACATGCATTGATAACTTCATTTCTGTCTCTTCTGCAAATAGTACTGTCCAACAGTAAAGCTAAGGGGAATTCTAACACTGTTTGAAAGATTGGGAAGCTTGAAAGAGTAATGTCCTGCTGGAACAAATGCTGAGTGCTGGTATAATCTTCATCCTTTGTTTCAGTACTTCTTTCTCTCCCCAGGTTAGGGAAATGAGCTGCAGCTGGCATACTGTTAGTTCCAGGGCAGATTCAATAGTTATAGTGGTGATTAAAGGTCAGTTTTTTACTAATTAAACTTGTTAGGAGTTAGCACATGTCTGAGGCCTTCTTGTACATGTTGGGCAAGGCCATCGTCCCACCACTGGGACACTGCCAACTTTACTTGGGGTCTTTTGGTTTTCTGTTTTTAATCGCTTGTGCAAACGAGAATTTGGCTTGAATGCTACCTGTATCTTTTTCTTCTGTTACACGTGGTCCTTTGCTGAACATGAGATACGTCTGTGTCGGCCATCTGACAAGCAACTTGGGAGTGGCTGGGACAAAGCCTCGGGTCACTGATCGGGAGCAGGGAAGCTGGGGCTGGGAGAGGAGGTGATTGCCCTGCGGCCAGACTGCCATGTTCAGCCCAGGCAGGAGTCACCAGTCCTCAGGTCCCCTGCGCTGCAGCCAAGGATCTCGCTCAGCCCTGCGCTCCTTGGGCTGGGAACCGGCAGTGTTTATGTGATGAAAGGGAGCAGAAGATGGCTTTTCCTGAGTGCTGCCTTTGCCCATATATGTGCTGGCCCAGAGCCAGGATGGAAACTTGTCCTCATGAGCAGAGAGAAGGAGATGGGAGGGGCAAGAGATGGAGAGGGGCCCAGAAGCAGAGGGAGTTAAAATAAAAACACCAACCCACACAGAGAAAAGCCTCTTACAGATGGGCCTGGCTGTCCCCTGGGTGCTTCACACAGTTGGCTTCACGTGCAGCGCTGATGAGGTCTCATCTAGGAGTATGGCTATGGGGCATGGATCGTTTTGAGATGCGTGATGGAAGATCAGAGTAAACAGCAAAAGGAAGGAAGCTAGACGGGTAAGTTAGCTGTTGTTCAGCTCTGTGATGCCTGAAGCGGCGTTTGGGAGTTGCTACTGGTGCTGTGCCACTAATAAGGCAGATGCTGCCGCATGAGACATTGGGGGGGCATTACTTTGTTTTCAACTGCGGCAAGTCTTGTCTCCTCTGTAAAATAGTATTGCTAATGCTGATGGAGGTTTGTTTCACTGGTGTTGTTCCTTCTAGCACACGTACAGCAGAAAGCTATCGATCTGAATTAAAACTAGTGTAAAGACAGGTTCTGCAAGTAGATGCTGGCAGTTGTATTTTCCTATGGCCAGCTCCTCAGGAGGCATCACAGTAAGTTATCGGATTTGCTGAACAGTTCAGCATATGGGGTGCCGACCTTGCTTGGAAGGGTCTTGCCTTGGTCAGGTATCTGTGCAGGAGACTCTGCTTGGCAGAAAATCCGATCTCAGAGAAGCAGTCAGAAAAGCTTGGCTCTGAGCTTGTTTGAAAATCTGGCCCAGATACTTAAAATGTCGAGAGCTGATGATGGTTGGGGCAGTTCGAGTGGGGAAATGTGCTACCTCACTTGGAAGTGAACAAGAGAGTTCTGGGTGGGACCCTGCCAGGCACTGAGGCTCCTGATCCTGCAGATCCCTGAGAGCAGATGGCTCCTGACCAAGTTCAGGCGTGTGAGTTGTGTTTCCAGAAACCTACTGGGGACTCTGGCAGTCCACCAGAGAGACTGTTTCAAGGGGCAAGGACTTACTGCTCTTTGTAACCAGAATAATTTTAAATGACTAGATGCTCTGTGTTTTAATTAAATTTCCCTTTGGGAATAAAAGTGGTGAAGTGTTTCTGTGATCCTGCTACACTTAAATATTCTATACAGTGCCCCCGGTTTAGCAGATCGTTTCAGCACACGTGTAGGTCTAAGCACATGCTTAAATCCACCCAGCAGAGCACTCCCAGCGCAGTTCCTCATTCTCGCTCAGGGAAGACTGGACTGGACTTCATGCAATCTAATTGGAGATAGCGGGCTTTGAGCATAGGCTTAAAATTAAACACCTGCTTTGGTGTTTTCCTGATCTCAAGTGATCTTTCACACACCCAGTTGTATTTTGTGGAATCAATTTATATTAGCCATGTCCTTGAACGTTGCCTTCCTCTTAATATCCTGTGAAACTTCTTGCCAAGGTCTTCCTGACAAGCCAAGCTGTGTTACTGTGAGCAGTTCAGGTGAGATGCTGTCACAGCCCTGGTATTTGTGAGCATTGTGAATAGGCATGCATATGTGAATGATTAAATCAACCCATCAGGGTGTCATCTGGAGAGGAACAAATGCTGAGCTTGCTTTGCAGGCAGGGGGAGGATGAGATCCCCCTCTATTTTTTTGCTGAAAGCTTTTCCTCTCTGCAGATGTGCAGCTGCTGAAGTTCTTTGCCAAAAGCTGGCCGTGACTTACAGAGCTGGGGAACATGCACGCATCTGTTTGCAGAGGAGAGCAGCGAAGGGGCTCGGGTCTCCTGTCCTAGGGGATTATGTTCTCGTGATAGATAGCGCTGACTGTCATGGAGGGAAATGGCAAATTTCACAGGGCACCCTGAGGGCACTTCATAAATATGAGTTTGCTTGCCAGTGTCAGCCAAACACCACCTTGCTAAATTAAAAAGGAAAGAGCTCCCAGAGACTTTTCAGACTATCAGAGTTTTTTCTTTAAAAATGAGCACACACACACCCCCCACACGCCCAGTTGGCTATGTTTTCCACATACAAAAATACAATGTGTTTCAGCTGCAAAGCATGCTGTGAACGTAGGCTTCATGATTTCTTTTAGGTAAGAGTCAAGCTTTGAGTTACCCAGAGCTCAGAGTGGCATAGTAGCAAAGGGAAATAAATGCCTCGTACTAAAATTGAGAAGGGTGTATTCTCCAGCACATGTAGCACTTCAGAGATAAACATCTGGCCAAAACCACCCTGAGACATCCTCCATAGTCTACTGAAGTCCGTGGGAACTTTCCCATTAGTTCAGTGAGCTTGGGATCAGGCTGTAATTGAGAATCTGTTTTTCCCTGCCTTGACATGCTAGACTGAATGTGCATCAATCTGTAGTCGAACTCTCCAAGCTTACTGAAAAGAGATGTGTAAGTTATTGAGCTTTTTCCAGGTGATGTAAGAAGCCCTGATCTAGCTGGCTGCCATTTTTCAGCTTTGTCAGACTTGGATAGAGGAGAGGTTTCCTACTGGGAAACCAACACGTGGTAACTGTTTTTTCGTCAGATTTCTGTCTCTGTCCCCTGAGATTACTGTGAGTGACTCCAAGTTGAAGTTTTGCCTGGTGTCACCTCTTACATACAACAGTCCTGTAATTGTGTTGGCAAAGGATACTGATGGCTATTACCACTTACTCTGTGCTAAAGCTTGCCCTGTTGATATCCTCTTGTGTGCACAGTAGGAAACTTTCCTTGTAGGATGATTTAGCATACATGAATTCAGTGGGAAATGAAGGTTTCCCCTGTTAAATTCCTAAATTCCTCCACTAGTCAGAGAAAGACACTTTTGGGTGTGTTTCAAGGAAAAATACGATCGCCTCTAAAAGGCATACATCTCACAAAATGTCATAATTTGATGAGGTTGGTTGTTTTCTTTTAAACTAACTTATTCTGACGTGATATGTATTGCTTCAGGTCCCACTTGCTTAATGTTTGCTTGCATGGGGTAAAATTATTTTCCTGGTCCAAAGGAATCTGGAAATATCAGAAACAGAGGACTTGCCCTGTTGGAGAAGTGAAGGACTTCAACTCTGACCAACAATCACTGCAGGAATAAATGCTTCAAACCAAACAAATCACATACGCCAGCCAGTCCCTCTGCTCATTCATACTCAAGGCAGCCTTCCATTTGATTTTTAGTAGTAGTAGTAGTAGTCTTAGTGTTTTATTTTTCCTTCAGGGTCCTAGTAAAGATCTGCTTTTTAAAAAAATCAATCCTGACCTTGGATTACACTGATTTTTCTTTCTTGCTATTTTTAAGTAAAAAAAAAAAAAATTTCAAAAAAGCCTGGAAACAGGTAATCACCAACCCATTCTTTTTTCCTGAAGGACTTAAAAAGTTCAGCTGTCTCACTGTCTTTGTTGCACATGTAACTTT
Organism: Phaethon lepturus; assembly: GCF_000687285.1. Lineage (NCBI taxonomy): Eukaryota > Metazoa > Chordata > Aves > Phaethontiformes > Phaethontidae > Phaethon > Phaethon lepturus. Next base: position 8,067 of record NW_010535927.1, read on the forward strand.
TTTCTTTTTAAACTTGTGAACAATATTTTGCAATAGAGGAGATTTTGGTATGACTTGCCATGAAATCCTTGAGTGCAGAATTAAGCAGATGACTGCATAATGCAGCTTTTCTTAAGGAGTTGCTTCACAGAGTCAGCATAACTTGGTGATACACTGATGAAGCACAGTGAGATGTATGTGGATGAGATCACCAGAAAAACAAGATGATGTCAACTATCATTGCTCCATTAACTTCAGCTGAGCAACGACCTCGAAGTGAGGTTTGGGGCTTTTTGGTGCTTTGGAGGAAATTTTGTGGTATTTATTTTTCAGTTTTGTGGTTGAATAAAAAAATTGTATAACTATTTGGAGAAAGGTGGCAGAGTAGCCCCATCTCTTCCCTTCCCTCCTTTTTTGCCTTTAAAAAAAAAAATACGGTGGGAAGGAGGGGAAGCCTAGACAAAGTGTTTTGGCTCCTTCTGAAGGAAAGGCTTAACACACACCCCCCCAGTCTAACTAAATTTTGGTAGGTAATGTCATGTCACAGTAAAGAACCTGACTCTAATTGAAGAAAATGTTTGGGGAGTTTCCCCTAAAAGATCAAGTTTAGGTATAGTTTGCCAGTAATGTCTGTAGACATTCTCTTTTCAGTAAAGAAAATCTGGTCATTAGCAAAAGATCCATTGTGTTCAGTCGTGGATAACTGAAACAACGCAGTGCAGCTTCTACCTTTGCATGAAGAAGGTGGTTCTGCTGAGGAGTATCTAACTGGCCTGTTAATAGGTTATCTAATCTAGAGATCATGTGCATTTGTTAAAATCACCATCTTCTGCAGGGAGAAAAACATTTATTGACAGCCTCTTTTCCTGAGCCAGACCTTTAGAGATGAGTGTGTAATGCTGATAGTTTTAGGGAGGGGAGTATGGGAACTTCACAGGGGAGCCTGCGTATTGTCAGGGTGTGGTACTGGGAAAGTCACCTGTTTCCTGGTGCTGGTCATCTACTAGAGGAGACCTCATCCCTCACCCTGCGGAAAGCCTTCGTATTCTTTGACACTGCTTGAAAACTTGTAAGACTTTGTCACCTCAGGAAAGCATTTATGGACTTGGGTGGTGGGGGCTCTGTTTGGGTTTCTCTGTGGACCTGTGTTGGTGAGGAGCAGAAATGAGGTGAATGTGGACAGTTACGTGGGTGAAATGCAAGCTGCACCAAAATCACTGGAGTCAAATCAATAGCTTCAGTAGAGCTAGGATTTCGCCTCATGTTGGACTGGAATGAGATGTTTATGAGCGTTTAAGATGAAAGTTGATGGTGTTTATTGAATCGTTCAGGGGACAGGGACTTCTGCAAAGGGTTTGACTCGAGAAGACTCCTACTTTGATATTTTGTTCTGGGTCCTGTAAAATGTGCCCTTGTGACATGCATTCAGTGCTAGCTGCTTTGTAGTAATGGGTTTTTCCTGTGCACAATAAACAGTATTGGGGCCCAGTCCAAGACAACATTCAAACATCTTGGGTGGAGTATGCCCTTGTGGTTACCCTGGAACACAAAACTTGGATGCACATTCTCCGGGTTGGAGGCTTCTGTAAGACATAGCGCTGCTTCGGTCGTGAGATGAGGGCTCAGTGGAGGAAATCGTACATGGGTGCTCTGCTTCTGCTCCATTATCGAACAGTTTGATGTATATGAAAGTAACCAATGGAAATTAAAGTCCTCTGGCGTATGTATTGCCTTTATCATGTCCCTTGCAAGACAGTAGGGAACAATATATGCCTGTTTGATAACTCTCCAGTTTCTAGGTTTTATGCCATGAGAAACCCAAAGAAATGCTTCAACAAAGAAAAAAAAAAACAAATCTCCCGAACAAATGCTTTCAGCATTGCTCAGTTTTTTTTTTTAATTTAGTTATGAAAGAACTTTAAGCTTTTCAAAAAATTGTACCCAGATCTCTCTGAAAGTGGAATGAATTTAGGAAGAAAATATTTCCTTTTTCTAATAGTGAAAATTTACACCACTGTCAGTGTTTGCTAAGGCAGTCTTACTGGTGGATTCATAGCCTCCCTAATAGCTTCCACTGAACTGTTGAAGTTTGTTAGACACTGCAGAATTACTAGGGACAAAAGACTGTGGCAATGTGCTAGGAGTAGCATAATTGTATATCTTGTTTTAACACCTATTTTTTACTGCTTGCTTGCTGGTCAGTTGGAGAAAGGTAAAAAATATTTCTTGGGACGGAAAAGGTACCTAGTAATAGTGTTTTGAAATGGAATTTTTTTGCATTTGGTGGGGGGGGGGGTCGTGCTTGCTTATTTGTTTTGTTTTCCACAGAGAAAATGAGAGTGAATTCTCTCTTTTACAGTTATTAATGACAGGTTATCCTAGGATAATCCAGCTAGGATGGTATTGCTAACCTCCTGCTCAGAGAGATTCAGGTCTGAGCTCAGACCAGGTTTGCTCAGGGCTTTGTCTGATTGGGTCTTGAAAACCTCAAGCGATGGAGAATGCAGGGCTGTTCCAGAGCTGTATTATCCTCATGGTGAAAAAAATTTTCCTTACAGCAAGTCTCTGTGTTGTTACCACTTGTTCGCATTGTCCCTCATCCACCCAAGAGAGAAGCATCCAAGGAAGCGGCTTCAGGACATGTATTGTGCTACACCAATGGTTTTGTTTTTACACAGAGTAAAATGTTCAAAAAGTCATGACAGAATGTGGAATCCTGAGTCTCGTTTCTGAAAGGAACTGGGACATGTGGGTGGCATGCTTAGGTGCAGAGCACCGCTGGGTTAGTCTGCCCATCTTCTGAGTTGCCAGGACATGAGGAAGCTCCTTACACCATGTCTGGATTCATCAGTTCTTCTGGAAGTACCTTTTTCAGGACAGTGACCTGTTATCTCAGACATCTCCCACGTTAGCAAGTTCTGCCAGCTCTGTGGAGCTGGATTTGGTACCTGTAAGTGCTAGAGTTTGTAAGGTGTGTAGGTGCACAAAGATGCAGATAGTTGTTTTCTCAGTTTTCCCAGCAATACCTACACAACATCTGTTGTAATCAGGAAAAAAGGAGTGTGTGCTTACAATGCTTTGAAAGTGTTATCTGCTTTTACAATGTTTGTTCAAAAAAAATCTGATCCTCAGTTGTTTTTGAAAATGGGTCTTAAACTTTAAAGTTGTGTAGTCACTTCTGAAAAGTTTAACTTCTTGATTTTATTTATTTATTTTCCCTGGGCTTTTCTGCCCGCAACATGGCAGAAGAGTGTGCCACCAAGCCATCGTGGTGTCTTGCCAGCACTTTTGCGTGATGGTACCAGGAGAAGATCAGATCGTTTTTTGCAGGTGGTATATATTCTTCTTTTATAGTCAGAAGCTGTACCAAAGCCCGTGGGGGAGAATGTGTGGATAGTTATAAGCAGTAGACTTGCTCATTGTGCTCTACCCTTGTCTGGTGAGTCAGGGAGACAAAGAGCAAAGGGTCCTTCCTCAAGCCGTTTTGTGCTCTGGTTGCTAAATGCCTGGTTACTGAGGGGGCACTGGCAGAGGAGCAACATGGTGATGTGAGCTGATTTTCTGTTTGTTTTGCTTTCTTGTCCAGGGGTGCCAATGTCAGCGCAGGGGGAAACCATTGTCTTTCCCTGGGCCATTGCCCTCCTGACACGCTCCTCTGCTGAGCCCCTTCAGCGATTCCTGCACTTGGGATCACCCTGGGAGAGAGGGAGTATCAAACCGCACGTGAGACTGGAAGGGTGGAGAGGGAAGAGCTATTTTCCCTAGGATTTGGGATTTTTGATTAGGGCTTTTTTTCCTGCTTCTATTGGCCATGAGTGCAATGACCACTTAACCACATGGACCGGGCTCACTCCTTCCCCCACGTTTCCTCTCTCTGGCAGAGCACAGTCTCTCAGATTTCCTCCAGCGCAGGCGGATGGCAGCTCTCAGCTACATTCCTCTTAGTACAAAAGAAAAAGAAAAACTCCACGCGGGCAGATGGCCGACTGTTTCCTGGCAGCTCTGCTCCAGTGTCCTTTTTCCTATTGTCCTGACAAACGAACGCACACACGCGCACCCCCCCCGCCCCCAGACCGTGTCTTTCCTCCTGGAAAAATAAATAAATGCAAGCCCTCTTTGCAGAGTTTTTTCTTCTTTGGAGCTGTGCAGGTTTCCTCCTCGTGATGGGTAAATCTCTGATGGCTCACATGCTGCCTGGCCCTGCTGAGGAAGGTTGAACAAGGGGATGGTGGTGTGCTGCGCTGTGGTTGAAAGATTTCATAAGGAATAAGATCTGCAATAAGTAGATTCTGCATTTGTGATGGCCAAGATATGTGTAAGAGAGAGGGTGGGAGGAAAGGGGAGGCTGAGCAAGGCAGGGGGAAACAGCAAAAAGCAATCTACAGGTGACTTCTTGCTTGAGCTCAGAAGGTGGTGCTTAATAGAGACAGACTGTAGCAGCAGGTCATGGACTTGGAGCTGGTACAGGAAGGTCTCCTGGAGCTTGCAGCTACCAGGGCTTTGCAGATGGTTTCCCAAGGTTGTGGTGATAGACACTTCAGGAAGCTGTGTTGCTAAATCATCAGGAGGGGCAAGACTCAGCATCCTGCTGTGTGAAGGCCACCGAAGGATAGATTTGCTGAGGCTCCGTTTGTCTTCCCTGATGATAACTTATTTTGGAAGAAGCTGAGGTTCTTCATTTTAATGCTCTCATTTCCTTTCTGAATGTGAGACAATTTGTCTTCCTGCCAGGAAACTCTTGTTTCTGAAACTGCAGAGTTGCTCCTTGAAGGGACCTCTTTGGGTTCCATTCATGCTAGAATAGCAGAGGTTATCTCACCACATCGAAAATACATTCTAGTGTGGTTCATGAGCTGAACACTATATTTTAGTGGCAGGTTGTTTCCTATGCTGTCAAATGTTTGGGTTTCTTACAAGCATAATAATAACCCTGAATTCATGCCAATTCTTTGTACGCGAGAAGTGATTTACTGTTGTAGTAAGGCTGGTATATTTGTAACACAGCATTTCTATCAAAGAAGAGAAAGTATCTACCAATTGGCTACACTGATAGAAATGCCTATTTGCCATTGTAGTTTCATCTTTGTTGGGGACTGAAGCCAGTTCCACTGCATCTGCTAGGAATCTTGCCTCTTTGTGTGCCTGGTAGACAGTTCTGCTCACAAATGTCTGCTTGTGTAAGTCTGGTCCATATTTCTTTTGTTTTATTCCATATTGACTACAGTCATCTTGTATGTGGGGAATTTCAAAGCCAAAGAAAACAGGTGTGAAATGCTGGCTCCACTGATGTCATAAGCAAGCTCGTGTTCGCTTCTAACACAGGATTCACCACTAATGTCATCTTCAGCCTTGACCTAAAGTAACTGAATTTTCATTTATTAGGCTGCAATGCATAAGTAAATATTATCCCACTTTGAAAGGGGCTGAGCAACCCCACTGTGTGCACACATACGCTAATGCAAGATCTAAAACACAAGGAGATGATCTAGTATTGCCAAAAACCATCACAGAAGAGCTGTCCTCTACTCTGCCTTCACTTCCCAGGGTCTTGGTTTCTCCATCTGGATTTTTTTTTTTTTTAAATCTTTTGTTCATGACTTCCTTGTAGGAAGCTTAGCCTGAAACAAGTCATTCCACTAAACATTGTAATTAGACTTCATTTAAGCAGACAGATTGAGAAATACTGAATCTTTCTCTTCCTTCCCATGTGAATTTTTTCTTAGTATTTGTTAACTTACCTTCAGGAGTGAAGACTCATCATGACTCTAAGCAGTAATACAAACCAGACTTGCCACCACAAAAAATAACAGTATTTACCTTCTATATACGCAGGACCTAACCTGTGCTTGTGAGCAGTGAATTAGAAGAGTGGCGGTGTTTTGTTTGACATGGTCATGTAACATCCCACCCCGCTAGCCCTGCAAATGCTGTGTTTCCAGCTGAGGGTGTGGTTGCCTCAAGGAAACTGGAGGGATGTCGAATACCCTTTGAGTTGTTGAGCTTTTCTTCTGTTTGTTATGTGTTTAAAGGGAGGAACAAAGGGAAAATAAGACAATGGGAAATGTGGAACAAGCTTAATAATAGTGGGTGCAGCGGGTCCCACCTTTCACAGAAGACAATTTACATTGTGAGACTCTGTTTTCGATTTTGTCTTCAGGTCAAATTTTTTTTTGTTTCAGTCTGCAGTTTTGCATGCTGAGCATTGCCTTTGGCTGAATTACTTTTGAAAGCCTTCAGCCAAAATGTTTCAGCTGTTTCAGAGAGTGAAGCTAGGGGAGAAAAATGTGCCGTTTCCCCTGTGTTAGAAAATACATCAGGCTTTTCTTGTGCTAAGACTAATCGTACGCTTTGAAACAGAAGTGTTATATGCTGTTTGGATGAGGAATTTGTCCGTTGCCACTCCTGTGTCATCTCTACCTTGACTTTTCCAAAGCTCTGTGGGAAGAAAATTTCAGTTGGCACATGGTCAGCAGAGGTTTTTATTTTTAGTAGCTAAAATCTTCAGTAGTTGCCTTGTTCACAGATGTGCTGTCCTTCCAGCAGCCTGTGCCAGGTGGGTGACACTGATGCCACCCCTGTGGAACTTTACCTACAACCTTCAGCAAATGGGTGGTGGAGGGAAGTAACGGACAGGAGGTGAGCGTAGTTTCTCAAAGGTCCAGCTGCTTTACTATGGAACAGGGGTGGCCTAAGGATGCAGAGACCCTGGGTGACCCACCAATATTGCCCACAGCAGGTCCTGCTAGTTTCCCTCTTCTCATTATCTTCTTTCCAAGCAGAGCCTTGTTGCCAACCCAGTCCAAACACTGGTCCTATGATAAAGCCCCAACCTGGGAGTCATATATGAATGTATACATGCCATCTGCAGGTCAGAGACGAAGGCTGGCCGCCTAACCAGTGGTACAGAATATGTTTCCAAGGTTTAGTAGGACCTCCTTGTAAATCTCTGCCCAGGAACAGAGGGCTAGACTGCAAGGAGTCTGTTTCTCCTGTGACACTGATTATCCGACCGGCACCGTAGCAGAAAAGAGTTGGAAATGGCTTGATTTACTAGTATCCAGAAGAGGCAAAGTCTGGACTGGGAAGGAGGGAAAAGATCCTCAGTGCTAGTCAAGGTCAATGATTTGGACATAAAGATGCAGTCATTCTGCTTCTAAAGGAACGATTGTTACACTATGCGTGCCGGGGTGTGCAGTGAGGGACAGGTGTGGGATCCACTCAGGACACTGACAGTGGACATGCATGTATGGAGTCCAGTGTCTTCAACTGTCCACATAGGGCAAGTGTCTCAGATACACACTGTGGACATGCAGAAGCTGTATCCAGGAGTTCGGGATGTTTGGTAGCCAGGAGAGAGCTGCAGTGGATCTAAAACCTGGGGAAATGTGCAAGCTCCTCAAGTTCTTGCTCTGTAAGGCCGGGGGGGCACGCAGAAAGGAGGTGCTCAAGCCAATCTGGTGCCAGGTGGCTTTGTTTTGGGGAGACTGGGCCTGGAAGCAGATAAAAAAAAAAATAAATAACTGGAAGCTGTAGGGAAGCCAGTTTTAAGGTAGTATATTGAATGGCGGAGGCTTCCTGAGGCTAGAAGTGTGGAGGGGAGGCTGCTTCTGCTGGAGCAGGGAGGTAGGACAGGGGTGGATGAGGAAAACTGAGGCAGGACTGAGGGCTGTGTAGATCTGGGAGAGCCCTTAGTTTGGGCAAGGAGAGGGAAGTAAGGGGAGGAAGTCCTTAGGATGGAAGGAAGGTATTTGGACAAGCTATGGGTAGAGAAGGACTGGCTAAGCGATGATTTGAGGGGACAAGTCTGGAAAGAGAGGGATACGGGGGAGTGGTGATAGGGAGGATGGGGAGGGGCAGAGAGGGCTGGGCTGGGACAGCTGATAGTGTGAGATTAGCAGTGGGTGAGGAAACAGGGACTTGAATAGGGACCTCAGAGAGTTAAGCTGGGGCTGTCTGGGTGAGGGGAGATCTGGCAAGCAGGGACTGGTGTTGAGTAGGTGAGGAAGACTATGTGACCAGGTTCTAGTGTCAGGGGGTGATAGGACAGAAGACAAACTTAAAAATAATCGTGTGCCCCCCCTAACCTCCTTCCTTCTAAAGTCTGGAATGGAGCCCGTGATTCCTGAAGGTGCCTGTGTCCCTGGCAAGTGTATGCAAAACCCCTGGCAGAGCATCTCTCCCATCCTCTTCCAGGAGCTGCTGCTGCTAGCAGCTGTTACAGCTATTATGCTGTTACCATGCCGTCCCACACCATGGGTCTCTAGTGGGGTTTTTTTCCAGTTTGCCTGTAAACCAACCAACCCAACCCAAAGCTAAAACTTAGTTTGTGTTCTCCAAATACAGTTTCTGTATGTGTGAACTGGAGCGCTTGGGAACTGAGAAGTGCAACATTTACGGTTGTCTGTGCCGTTTCAGTTGTGCCTTCCATGCGTGCACGCTGCAGCGGTCAGGCTTTGCTGGGTGGTCACAGGCGTCTGTTCAGTGCGTCTGCGGTCTCCTTCAGTGCAACAGAAGGGGCCCACTCTGGAGGTGAGTCGGGGTAATGTAGTGAATGAACTGGGTGCCTGCAGGCATTCTTTGCTTAATTTGGCAAGTAATAAAGGAAAAATGGCTAGGAACCTCCTTGCCGTGATGTCAGACACCCTGAAAGCGGAGTTTTTGCCAGCTGCAGCCAGCTGTGCGTTCCCTGGCCTAGGTGCCAGGCTGCTTGTGAAAGTGGTGGGGTTTGCAGTTGGAACAGTCTGAAAAATCAGGTCTTGCTCATCCCTGTACTAAGAGCAAATTGTAGTTTTGCCTGTAGTCTGTGCAACCCAGTTTGCCATTTATATGTTTATATGGTGAGCAACAATGTCCTTGACATGAGGAGAAAGCAAAATATTCAGTGAATCTATCCCAGCAGTGTGATTTCATCCCTTCCCTTCCATGAGCTTCCCATCAAGTCTTCCATGACAGGTGACTGATGTCACTATCCAAGCAGAAAACTTCTTGCTTTTGCCCTGTTTTATTTCTTTCCTGGTTTAGTGAATTGAACTAGTTAGCTTGCTAGCCCTTGCTAGCTCAGAAAGGGCTTTAAAAGCATTGGAGCTGATACAAAGGAAGCAGGAGCAAGAAGGGAGGAAAAATTAGGCACACCTTAGTCAATGGCAACTGTTAGATCTGATCAGGCATGTCCTTTGCTAAGGACATGGAATGAGACCATGTTTCTGACATCCAAGGGAGGAGTGGGGGCCCAAGGAGAGGGAGAAGCCAGGCAGTCCTTTTAACCATAGTAATCTGTTAAATCAGGTTAGTGACATATAAGTGGGTAGAGTTTGTTCTGTGGGCTTAGTAAAGGAGAAGGTCAGTAGAGCAAATTATATAATAAAATTAAAGACATACAACACACAACACAGCTTTTCTGCATGCAGGCTGAATGCCGACACTGCCAGTTTCTGCATTCTTTGCATTGCAGTGTTGTTCCTCTGACAGGGGGTGCACACACAAAGAGAGAGGTTGCAATACATGGATTCCACTTGGGTTTTTTAAAAATACAGTTTGTTTTGACACGTGGGATTCTCCTGACCCCCTTGTAAGCCCTGTGGTGTAAGACAGATCAAAGGGAAAAAGTTAGGACAGAGTGATGCAAGGGGAGTAGGAGACTCTGTGGGATTTGGCTCTAAAAGATACTGTAGGAGTATATAGTTTCCCAATCATTGGCCCTTCATGGATATGTTTACGTAAGTTTATCCTGCTTTTTTTTCTTTAATAAATGACTTGGGTGATCTACAGTTAGTATCCGATTACGAGTGTGATGAACTCAATGATCCTGCTGTTTATGTCTTCACTCTCCATCACCCTCATGAGACTTGCATGGCCTGTATAGTCAGTGCCTGCAAAGAGGGAACAGCTCACCTTGCCCCAAACTGTGTCCAGCACAGGATTGCAGAGTAGCTGAGGTGGGAAGGCATCTCTGGAGATGGCCAAGTCCAACCCCCTGCACAGAGCGGGGTCATCTCCAGTCAGGTTATGAATGTCTTCAAGGACGGAGACTCCACAACCTCTGTGGGCAACCTGCGCCAGTGCTTGGTCACCTTCTTAGTAAAAAAAGGTTTTTCTTGTGTGCAAGCTGAATCGTCCTTTCACCGGATGCCCCAGAGAAGCCCTGCTGTTGCGGGGGTGGCCCATCCTCTCAGACCTTGGGGTATGTTCCTCTTCAGGGCTGACTGGGAGAGGAAAGAAGTGGAGTTCACAGAAGTCCTCTGAGGAGAAACTGTTGCTGTTGTCAGCTGGGAAGGGCTCATGGCATGTGTTGTGGAGCTTTGGGTCAAACACCCTGAGCTCAAGTTTCAGAAAACCCTTGTGTCTGGCAGCAAGCACCCTTCTCCATACCAGAACAGCAGGAGGGCAATAAGCTGATGTCCCGATTTGCTGCACCGCGGTGCATGAGACTGGAGCACCTGGCTGTGTGAGCGGCATGGACATGTTGTGGGCCTGGGGTCTCCTGCTGGAGGAGGCCAGGCAGTGACCACTGCCACCTGAAGGCACCAGGCCACGTCAGGGAGGTCAGCTCTGGGAAGTGCTTTCCCATGGCAGGTCCCTGTGCTGCAGCAAGGAGTTATTGCCTCCTGCTCCTGGGAGTCCTCAGGGCGGAGGGGAAAGAGGCAGCGGCTCACGGCTGCAGAGGGGTTAGAAGCCATGGCAGGGGAGCACAAGCTGGGGCTCAGGCCTTCGTGTGCAAGGCTGCCAGGTCAGGGTGGGCTGGCCTGGCCTTGCCTTGCCTTGCTGCTGAGTTGGCGTCAGGCACCTCAGGTCAGTGACTCCCCCACTGCAAGCACCGTGTTTCACCAAGGGAGCCTGCTCCAGTCCTGTTGTCCTTTTTGGCTCTGGCAGTGTCCCTGCTTGGCCGGTGTCCTCCTTGCTCTGCAGGGGCTCACTCCTTCAGGTCGTGCTGCTGCTGGGGACCTCGGGAAGGCAGTGTGCTCATACCCGGGCCCAGTGGTGCTGCCTGGTGCTGGGACTGTGCCTGGGGGCCCACGCAGTGGCCTGTGTGCGTGTGTGTTCGTGCACAAGCACCCGTCCTCATGCCTGTTGCTTCCCCCAAAGGGAAATGGACTCCAAACAGAACAAGGGCTGGGGGAGGGAGCCTTGAAGACTTTAACTGTTGGCTTCCCCTTACTCATGATTTTCCTGTTAGTGTTTTGTCTTCTTGGCATCCTTCCTGTTCTTTATATATATACGTTATATATTGTTGTCTCGTCATTGCTGTCCGTATGTTGTATCCTTTGTTCTGTAAAGGACAGGAGTGGAGAGGTATTACTTGCAGTCTTTGGCTGCTCAGGCTTACTCGTGAAAGTAACTGGAGAGACCGTTTCTGTGAGCACCAAGGAGAAGAAAGCATGTGTGGACTTTAAACGCAGCATGTCTTTTTTCTTGCAGGAGAGTTTGACCAACTGCGGGTGTGAAGCCTTACTGTTTATATGCACCAGTGGTGTGTCTAGTATCCAGTTATGGACTTAGATCTGATTTTTGTGCGAGGTGCAGAGTAAACAGAGCAAAGAAAATCTTGAGACATGGCCTCTGGCATGCAGCAGTGGTAATACCCATCCCCAGACCACAAGCCCCTTTGGGGTATGCTTGGCTTACTCTTCACAAACGAAATAGCAAAGAAGGGAGGCCTGTGAGGCTTGCTGCCATCACTGTCTGACCTTATGGGAGACAAGACTCCACATGTGCAACCTGCACATGTTTCTGGTGATGTGGACTGGAGGGCATTGGGTGCTCCTCTGGCTTTTGTCATCATCTGGTGGCTGCACCAAGTGCAGCTGGCAAAGCCGGCTCCTTCCTCTCCCCAAAGGAGTTTGGCTCGTATTCCTCTGGAAGGCTTCTCTGTTCTTTGGGGGTGAGAGTGTGCCTACTGTCAGCGCCTCTTTTTTATTCACTAGTTGCTTTGGAAACATCATGTAGTGTCTAGTGCCCTGAACCACATGTGCGTACTCCAAAAACCGTTTTGATCGGAAGTGGGGAAGAAGGCATTGGGGAAGGGGGGTGGGAGGAAAACTTAAATTAGAAGAAAGCCAAACAGCTATTGCTGGAGACAGATGATTACAGCTCATTTCAAGGCTGTTTCCTGCATGCCAATGATAGATCAGTAAACAAACGCCTCTCTGCGAACACAAAGCAGGCAGGAACTCTGTTTGGAAGAGAGAGGTCGGGGTAGGTCTCGCTTTGCTTGGTAGCAGGAAGCCCCTATCACATGGCCCTGGGAATTGTGAGGCTGGGTGCATGTGGGAGAGATGCCGAGAGGCTTCTGCTGGGAGACTTCACATCCTTCCCAGGGTCGAGCCAACAGGTTTGAGAGCTCCCTCCCCTCCCTCTTCCCTCCCACCTCCTCCCCTGTCCTTCCTTTCCCAGTTTAATTTTGAAACGATATCAGATGACTGCTTTGTTCCCCTGAACAATGGCAGGGATTACTGAATAAACTGCAGTGGTGAGGCTCTCCAAATGCAACTCTGCATATTCTCTCCTGAAACAAGGATCTACTTTTTTGAATCACTCCCCTTTTATGGCCTTTCTGCTCCAGGATGTACATGCCAGGAGCGGTGGCCCTGGGCTCAGGTTGCTGCTGGGCTGTGCCTCCCATTGCCAGTAGAAAGTTTTTGTGTGGTTTTTAGAGAAAGCAGCAATCAGTCAAGAAGTACCAGCTTGATGTTATGTATGTCCTCCTCAGGTTGCCTGCTATCTGAACAGAGCCCTGCATGTGTCTTCTAGGCAGTTTGTAGGGCCCTGGTCAGGTTGCACATGAGACAGGAAAGCATTTCATATAACACTTCTGAGCCTCTGGCAGGTCTCCCTTCCCCATCCCTACACACACACTCTTGTGCTCTTTCTCCCCACTTCCCTTCCTCTTTCCC
>NW_010535927.1:20966-23135 GCF_000687285.1 Phaethon lepturus
TTACCTCCCTTGTACCAGATTGGGTGTGTGTTGGACCCCTTCCATGAGCTGTTTTGTCTGAAACTGTCAGCAAGCTATAGCTTGGTCACAGGAGGTGACAGAAGGTGAAGCACAGAAGTGCTCCAAAGAGAATCTGAGCTAGCACACAGTCAGGGTAGTGTATGGTTGATCGTAGCAGAGATGTGGGGAGACAGGAGGAACAGGAGCTCCCTTGCCCTTTGCAGTGAACTGTCATGTTAACTGGGTGCCTTGTGGAGCCAAACCTTGGTGGAGATCTACCTTTTGATTTCCTACTGGAGGCACTTTTCCACCACTGCCATCCCAGCTTCCTTTTGTCAGATGTTGGGAAGGCCTGTGGGTCAGGCCTAAAAGTAATTTCTGGTGACCTTATTAATGGGAGAGGCGATCCCATCACCTTTGAAGTTCATTTGGGCTTGGGAGCCTCCCAGTTGGCAAGTACCTTATTATCTTCTGATGTTTTATTCCAGAGTTGACTCTTTTTTTCCCCTCATGTCTTCCAATGTATTTGGATAAATAATTACTCTTTTGGGCAGGACCAGCTAACATACAACTAGATGATGCTGAGGACACCTTGTATACTCTGCTGCTCAAGGGCGAAGGGACAGCAACTTTACTCCCCCGAGCAGTGTGTGTTGTCAGTGGGTGTGTCAGTGTCAGCAGGTACCTGGTTGTTGTCACGTTGCTGCATCTGATGTGTTGCTGCTTTGGAAGCTCCTGGCCTGCTCTTTAATCTACCTAGTGTGAGTGCATTGCTTTGGTTACTCCTGCCACACGTGGTGGCTGGGGGGGACAGATGTCACTCTGGCTTTGGCTCCAAGTCATGCCGATCTGCTGATCGCAGCGATGCTCCTTTCACGGGACACTCTTCTGCAGCACTCAGCAACTGCTTTGTGCCTTGCTTCTGCTCACTGAGGGTGATGGGGTCTGTCCCATCTACTAAGAATAAGAAATGAGTGCACCTCTTATTCTATATTATCTTCTCTTTGGCCTCCCACAGGAGGTATGTCAGGTACATGTCTGTGCTGAGCACCAGCACACACTTGCTCTTACCCAGATGTTTGCTTTCAAGGCAGTGTTTGTTAGGGGGCTATTGGAAAAGGCTGAGAGATGGAGCTTCCTGATGGGGAAATTGTGTGATCTTGTCAAGACAGAGGAGTTCATCCCAAGCGAACATTTGGTGTGGCAGTGGAGCCACAGGGGTTGTGTGTATGCCAACTCCTGTTGTTATGTTTCTTACTGCTAAAAGCAGGCTGAGGGGCTCCAGCCACTGACCCTGCTGTGCAAGGCACTAAATGAGCGATGAGGGAAGAGTCCCTGCTCTAGGAACGTCGTAAGCCAAGTTCAGAGCAGCCCCTGTTGCAGTTCTGCAGGAATCTGCTTTGACTGCCTGGGTGAGTCATTCTTTGGCCAGCGACAGGAGCGATCGTTAGTTTTTCATTATCCTCAATCCGTAACAGTTAACGGATGGATGAATAGATATTGTTCTTCAGGCTGGTAAATTTTCTTGATGGTGTTGCAAGGCTACTCTGTGTCTAGAAGTGAAGTGGGTGTTTGTTCCAGTTACTAATGAGGAAGAGAAGCCAAGGGGGTTTATTGTCTGGGGAAAGAGAGGCCGCTAAATGGCTAGCAATGAGCTGCCCTGAGTGTGTACACATTGAGTTGACCCAGAGTTCACTCCTTGCCTCAGGAACATTGCCAGTATGGGATAAAGGGAAGGAGAGAAAAGTGGGAACAAACAACTGATTTTTTTTTTCCTCTTTCTGCCCAAAATACTTGAACAGTGGAAATGAGAGATCCTTTTGTTCTTTACTGTTTCTGGTGTGGTGGTTTTTATTTTTTTAATGACAAGAACCTACTAAATTTCCTGAGGCACTTGGTCTTGTTGCCAAATGCTCGGTGTGGCAGGGCAGACCAACCAAGTGGACAGATTTGAGACGCTTCAGATTTTCCAAGTATTGCCTATCAGATGGTGAGCCCCTTGTCATTGCAGTGCTGCAGAGTAGGCAGACCACCCTGAGAAGTGAGGAGAAATGGTGCTGCAGAGTAACAGAATAATTCTTTTTATTTAGTGAGTAAGAGTATTGTGGGGCAATAAAAAGAGGATGGAGTCTGTTGCATTAGCTGGGTAGCAGCGCTACTGGAAAGAGT
>NW_010535927.1:23166-31665 GCF_000687285.1 Phaethon lepturus
TGAATGCTAGAAATCATGAGGCAACCAGAATAACTAATTTCTGTGACTGATTTGTCTTACTTCCATGAGGAGTAGTCTCCTGAAAGCAGATCGGTAGCAGCCTAATGTGGCCCACCAGAGAGAAGGAAATCAGTGGCTGCAGTGCAGTGTCTCTTCAGCCTAAAATGTTTTCTGTCCCAAGCTGGGGACGTTGTGACAGTGTTGCATGCACAGGGACCACTTTGGTTGTACGGCCTTAACACAGGTTGTTCTATAATTGTTTTTGGTTTAGTCTTCTGCAAGGGAAAAAACTTAAATCCGCTGAGATTTTGGGGATAATAAAAGCCTTCATAAAATATGCTGCATATTCAAGTCATAGTACAGCAGTTGATGCTGAGTCAAAGATAATTTTTGCCCTCAAAACCGGTCGACTGCTCCCTGGGCTTCTGAGGGGTAATGCTATCACCCCTCTTTCCATTTCACAAGGGAGGAAACTGGGCTGTCCTCAGAGAGCTGTCATGTCTTGCTTCTGCTCTTCTGGGTTTCAAGTAGAAGCGTGTGCGTGTGTTCGTGTAGAAGGAAGAGAGAAGGGTGCTGAGCACAGAGCAATGCCTCTTCCTTGTGTCTTTCTACAGGTGACCTGCTGCCCTGCTGTGTGCTGACATGATGACAGCTAGCAAGGCGGCCGATGTGAGCAGCAAGTCTGAAATCAGCATCTACAACTCTGTTGAGAGGTGAGAGCTTTCCATGTTTGTGTGGGGTGCTTTGCTTGTGTTTATTATCCCCAACAGAAAGAAAATCAAAGGAAACGTTCTCTCTGCTCTGCACTATCCCTCTCTCCTCACATGTTAAAACACACGCCTGGATGTCTCAGGCAGTTTCATTGCCATCTCAGGACTGTGACACTGTGCATTTTAGCATCCAGTCAGACTGATAATCACCTAGACTCACAGTGCTAGAAGAGGTCTGCCCCAAGGCAAGACCATTTGTGCTCATGACATCCCTGTCAATGTTTGTCTCACCTGCACTTGAAATCTTCAATGCTGGGGACTCTGAGGACAAGCCCTACAGTCCCCACTCTTTGCAGGTTTTTCCCAGTGTCCAACGTTGGTTTCTACTGTGCAGTCCAACCACCAGTGGCACTGTGATGCCCTGCTCCTTGGGAAAGGCCATAATGTTCAGAGGACCAGCTCATAACCAAAGCATGATGGTGTCACTGAGACAGCGAGGAGTTAAATATCTGTGAGGCTAGGGAAGAACAGTATCTGGCTCAGGTCCCATTTCTGCTCAGAAACCCGTCCCAGACTCAATTTGCACTACAACTGAGTCTGCAATGGCTGCCAGCATTGCTTAACTCCAGGACAAAGCTCGAGGCCTGCCAGCACACAGGGTATCCACATGGATGCTCTTACAAGACCACTAAGTTCTGGAAGAGGCACACTTGATACATTTAAGTTCATAGAGCAATTTCCTGAGTTGAATCTCAGTGTTGGGATCACGGTTAAATGGAACTAATGATAGGGATTTTTCATTCCAGTAACTACCTTATGTTGTCCTGGTACTCCTTCCCAAGCCCAGGCAAACCTGAAAGACATGGCTAAGCACTCTGGTACAGAAACATTTTGCGTTGAAATAACTGTCTGTTCAGCTGGAACTTTACTATATTGATAATATATCACAATATTGGTATTGTGATATCACACACTTGGAAATCTCTAGATTAAATATATTAGGGATTTTTGCTGCGATTTGGACTCAACCAGTGAAGTTGTTTAATCCTCTGGGAATATTATATCTGTGTCTGGGTGCTACGACATGTGCCCTAGGCTGAGGAGGTGTGCCTGGGTGCATGGGAGCCCAAGCCCACATATGACCTGGGATGGTAGTGCTATAGAAATATTAATAATAAAAGTGCACTATTTGTGCATTAATATGCATTGGGAAACATTTGGATGTACTGAGAAAGTTCCGCTGAGCAGGCACTAGAGGAATACCAGCTGTATCATATGTTTTCTCCTCTGTTTAACAGCAGCAATTTTGCTGTTATTTGCAAATGGTCCTTTTTGCATTTATTTTCAGCGGACCTGCTTAATGCCCTGATGATGTCCAAAACTCTACTGCACTTCTGCACACACACACATGCATACAAAAATACTGGTGAACTCTCATTGGTATCAGCATGTACAAAAAATACTTATCTCACCTGCCATCTATTTCTGCCACAAAGAAAGGCTTCATTTCAAACTGCGTCTTAGTCAAAACAAGAGGAGAGCATTGTGTTCTGGCTAGAAGGATCTTTCCCCGAGGGTCCTCCTATCTCTCAAGTGCTTGGTTTGAGCATCCTCTGCTGTTATCAGCTTTATGAGTAGAGCTGATGGACTAGACCAAGGGTGAGCAATGGCAGTGAATGTTTCTTCTCTTTTTGTCTTTGGTATGTAGGATCAAGCTTGCAGATAAAAACAATACTGCATCTGTGAAGGAATTAGAAAGACCTTTGTGTGGATTTTTGAGTGAGAAATGTTCTGAAGGTGCCTCTCTCATCCTGGGTTTAACACCTGAAGCTGAACCCGTTTCTTCTGTGGTAAAGAATCCACTGGGAGCCTTGGAGAACTTGATGCTGGATGCAAGGCTAGACTGCTTTCAGCAGAACATGCTTAGTCCCAAAATGATCATCAGTGACCCATCTGTGGATCTGAACGTTAAAGAAAACAGTAAAATTATCAGGAGACAGATAGGAGGCACTCAGAATGTACGGTCACCTGGAAGAATTGGCTTGAGGAATAAGTCCTTCAGCATCAAGGACAAAATTTCAGAATGGGAAGGGAAAAAGGAAACGCAGCCTGCTCCTCGCAGAGAGGAGGAGCAGGGAGTTAAAGAGGAGCACAGGGTGCCCTGTGTACCTGAGAAGATGAGTGGTGAAGCACTGGTGACTCGGAAAGGGGAGACGAAGAGACTTATGAACTGGGAACTGGAGTACAAAGGGGCAGGCAAAGAGAATGAGCGGAAAGCAGGAACTCAGAAGGGCACAGGTCAGGCAGCAGAGCGAAAGGGGGAGGCGCAGAAGGATGAGGAAGTAGAGTCCAGCCCTGGAAAATGCAAGGAGGTGAAAGGTGGGAAGTGGGAGGTCCAGAAGGAGAATCTTTCAGTGCTTAGTCAGGTCAAGAAGCTAGAGCAGGCTTTGAAGGATGGCTCAGCAGAGGTGCAGCCACAGTTGCCTGGTACTTACTATTCCCCACAGTGCCTGCAGGAGAAGGCAGTACAAGGACACACTGCTCCTGAGGGCCATGAGAGCATATATGGGGCAGAGCTCAACAGAAGGCTTCTTGGCTTGGACTCTGAAATCAGTGAGCCAATTTTTGGGACTCTAGAAGAGGTAAGAACTTCTCATGTGAAATCCAAGGACTCCACAGTGGAGAATGTGTACACAGAGCCAGGGATGCCAGAGAAGAAACCCTTCATCAACCCACTGCCAAAGCCCCGACGGACTTTCAAACATGAGGGGGAAGAGGACTGGGTGCCAGCAGCTAGGAATAAAAGAAACTTGCCCCCTCTGCCATCCATTCCTCCCCCTCCTCTACCTTCCTCTCCTCCCCCGTCAGCTGTCAGCAGGAGGCTCTGGAGTGGGAAGCACAAGAACAACGCTGACCACAGGTATTCGGGCTATGTCTCACAAAGGTATTGGTCTTGGTGGTGGAGTCCCACCTTCCCATATCTCTCTGGGAGAGATGGATCTTCTCTAGTCACTCATAATCCCCAGAGAGCCTTGCTGGCCATAACCAGCACTCAGTCATCCCTCTGAGAACGTATGAGTGGCCAGCAGAACTTCACAGGGTAACTGTGAAGGGATAATCATGCCAGATTTGGGCTTTAAGGTCACTGTATTATGTGGCTTAACCTTCAAGCCCAAGATTGGGGGGTTTGGGATTTTGTTTGGTTTTTTTTTTAGCAGAAAATCTATTTAATTACAAAATTACTACAGCTGGTCTGGAACAGGATCTGGAATGATAATCTCTAGATTCTACTGCAGCATTTTCACTGTTCATAGTAAACGTATTCCTCTACTGAATCTGATGTGTGTATATTCTTCTGGAGTGCTTTCTTGCTTTTTCTCCCCTCCCGCATGATTGTCACAGATTTTTGAGGTGGGGAGCATAAAATGCACAGCTGTTTCTAATGCCGTCTGCATAAACTGTCATCTGAAAATTCATGGCTTGGGTGCAGGAAGGAAATTGAAACTTTACAGGTCTGTTAGTGAAGGACACTTAATTGTTTTTACCCTTTCTACCATCCTGCATGCAAGTATTGCTTTCCTGTACTCCTCAAAGAGAGCTGATTTTGGGGGCCCCCTGTTCCTGCCAAGAGTGGGATCTGTGCTGTAAATGGGAGCGCTCATAGCCTAAGGTTCTGTGCCATGTTGCAGGATGTGCCATGTGACACTTGCATCTTCACAGTGTGCTATTGCCGTGACATCCCAGGTTATCTACAGCATCCCTAAAAAGCCTTTATTTATGTGGCTGATAAAAATAACCGATCTCAGTGTTACTTTTTCATGCTTTATATGGGATGAGGCTGTGAAATGTTCTCTTCTCAGTAATTCATTTTGCCAGCTGTGTGGCATGTTGGAGAAGTGAATTAGCTGTGATTTGGTTATAAATGCTGGTTAACTGTATCACTCTCCTCTTTGTTCCTTCTCTTCCCATCAATGGTGCAGGAAGTCGTATGAGTTTGAAGACTTGCTGCAGTCATCATCTGAGAACGGCCGGGTGGATTGGTATGCGCAGACCAAGCTGGCCCTCACACGCACTTTATCTGAGGAGAACGTCTATGAAGACATCCTGGGTAGGAGCTTTGCACAGGGAAGGGATTTGACTGCTGATGCTGAGTAATTGAGAAGACTCGTGGTTAACAGGCACTCACCGGAGGTGCTGAATAAAGTATTTTTATTATCCAAAAGCAAACCAAGACACATTTTACGCAGATTATGGGCAAGTAATAAGAAAAATGGGCAGAATGTTTCAAAACTCATCAGCTTCAAAGATGAACCTGAGCCATGTGGGAACCAGCTTTTATTTTTTGCTGGCATCTCTCCTCTGTCTTCCCTTTGTCCTGTGGGCTAATTCTCACAGCTCTAGTCTGTCCATTGTGGTGAGCTTGTCACTGCTGAGGTAATGCGAAGTCTGAAAACATAGCCTTGAAGTCAATTCCATGGTTCAGAAATAGGGTTGTGTGTGGATCCAGGTACCATTGAAACTAAGAATCTAGGTCCCACAATCTTTGAAATTGAGTTTTATTTTGTTCTCATAACTTCAATGGCAGATCAATGCCATTTTAAAGATTATTTTCTGTAGCACTCTCAATTTATATAACGTTTTTTAATACTGTGAGTTAGATGGCCTTTTATGGAACATAGAATAGAAGCATCCCTCTTGAAGAAACCTTAATAAGTTTTAGTAGCTGTAGGCTGGTGCTGTGTAAACTCAGCTCTTGGCTGAGTTTAGCAGAATAGGAAGAGAATAGCTGCATCAGCTCTCACCATGCAGCTGTAATCCTACAAAGGTGGCCTGTGTTGTTCGGAATGGGAGGAGCTGTGCTTTCTCAGGAGCAGGCCAGGCATTATTATTTTGGTATGAATAACATCTGATCATACTTGATCAGGATCTCTCAAAGGAATCATGTTGCTTTGGGACTGATGGCAGACAAGGTGATACCAGTCTGTCCTTCTGACATTTTTGAAGCTGTCGGCCTCATTTGTGGGACTAGGGGCCTCATGTTGGCTTTTTTCTTCTCTTTACTTGGGTTTGGTGGGGAGGCAAAGGAGCAGGGAGGGCCTGAGCAGCTGCTGAGGGTTTTTTTGTGTTGGGGCGTGGTGGGAGGTCTCAGAAACCACTGAGTAAGGGTCACCTCGTCAGCTGGAATAACATGGATAGCATTACAGAGTGGCTGTATAGGCAAATCCATCCATTCAAACACAAGCATACCCCTGTGCCCAAGCTTGCAGGGAACTCAAATACCAGGCTGAAATTCCTCTCCCTTCCAGCTTTTAGTTGCAAAGATGAGAAGAAAATAAAGTTATGAGTAATTGTCAGCTAATGTTTTTTTGTTTTCTTGCTGCATGTTTTGGCTTTGCCTGGAGTCAGAGATCTTTAACTGGCTCATGCAGTCCTGGTGGTGTTATTGTGGAAGCTTGCGAAAAGAGGTGATCAGAGATAACTCAAAAAAAGCTACATTTTTTTTTTCACAAGACCACAGGTGGATGTAGTCCACAAAACAAACAATATGTGAAAACCACACCAATAGAGGGGGAACCAAGACTTCAGCCACAGGACACTAGTGCTGACCCACAGATAATCCATGTGTGTCCATCAGGGCATGCAAGCACACACATACACTCCATATTCATGTGCCTGACTTGGGGGGGTTCAGCTGTTGGTGGGAGAACCATTCCCTTTCCCAGCAAGTCACACAGATTCCTTTCATGCACCATCATTTTACCTGTTCACCGTTGCTTACCTGGAATACTGGAAATTGTACTGGGCAGTGGGTGACAAGGTTTATTTGTCAAAAAGAGGGAAAAGGTGTTTGTTCTTCTAGACTGAGGCTAATTTGACATAGTAAATTGCACAGCTTGAGGATAGGGTAGGCAACAGAACTCAAGCTTGTTCTTTTTTCTCCAATCTACCCAGTTACGTGACAGCTGAAGTATATTTTCAATACTCAAGTGTGCTGTTGAAATTAGAAAGTAGCGCCACTTTCAGGGACACCAGCATGTTTGCTGGTGTCACACATGCTTACCTTCTCCTTGGTGAATTCAGATCCACCCTTGTAGTGCTGGATATCACCGAGCCACAGATAGAAGACGGTATTGGAAAAGACTTGGGTTTCTGTCCTTGTCTGAAGACTTCAGCTGCACTCCTGCCCCAGCAGGGCAGGCAGGTGGGAGCATGCCACTTAAATCCTGCAGCCGTTCCCGGTCCCTGCTCCAGAAGCCTGCAGCATCAGTGACCTTCAGTCTTTGCTCTCAGACAAGCATTACATAACAGTAAGAGAAAGGTAGTTGTTTCGAGCCCCAGCTATCCACTGGGATGGCAAGAAATTATGGCAATGAAGAGAGAAATCTCGTAGGGATTTCTTGTTGGGATAAGCCTTTGTCATTGTTTCTTTAGATGCTCGGATGGATATGTCACAACCTGCTTTTTCAGAGTTGCGTGTTCTTTTTGTGTTTGCATTTCCCAGCACTGCTGAAAAGTGGGATGTAAGAAGTTCATTATATGTAATTTTGGGTGTTTAAAACTCAGAGGTTAGTTGTGTGCCTCATCTCCAGAATCAGTGGAAAGAAAGAGACATGTCTGTGTGGTCATTCAAGACTTAGTTTTTGAGGGGATCCTAGGTAAGAATGAGCTGAATGTTACTTCAGAGGTGTCCCTCCCCTCCACCCCCTTCCAGGAAGAGAGCATTCTGAGTTTGAATGGCCTAGGTTGGGTGAGGTGAATCCTTCCCTCTTTCTGAAGTGGGGTGTGTGAGATTGAGGCATCCATGATTGGTAGATGTGTTTGAAAACCTGTGTTGTGTGACAAACATCCATGTTCAGAGAATGGATTAAATATTTCTGCAGAGTCAGCCCAAGAGCAGTGCATTGCTTCAGCCCCAATTAAATGATGACCAGAGGTCTCCCTAAATAAGGGGTTTAAACAGAGGCGAGAGGACCCTTATGCTAGCCTTCATCTCACAGTTTCATGTGTTCTAAGCAGAAGACTGGAAAGAAGGAAATGCAATCATGGAGTGATGTGCATGAGAACCTCACAGCTCCTCTGAAAACAGGGAAATGAACTTAAGGACTCGCTGCATCTTTTCCATCTGTAGTATCTGTGATATGTTCCTATGGCTGCATATGTCAGTGTCAGGGTTTGGACACTGTCCAGTGAGCAGCTGGACTTCTAGGGCTATAGAGAGAATTAAGCAATTGCAGGAAAATTGAGAACAGGTCTATGCCTGATGTGGGAGGTGGGAGAAGGCCAGCAGATCCCCAAACAGATTTTTATGGCAAACCTCAAGGATTTTCTGCACTTACAATCTCTTGCTTGTGGCTTTTTTGCTGCAGATCCACCGTCGAAGGAAAACCCTTATGAAGACATTGAGACCAACAGCCACCAGCCGCTGTTTGGGGAAGAAATGTGTCCTGACCTTCCCAGCATCCCCCACCTCTTCTGTACCTGGGACTCCCACTAAGGTACTTTGATTCAAGTGGCCACCTCTCCTGCTCCAGAAAGTTTCTGGGTGAAATCCAGGTTCTGTGTGGAAAAAGTGGAATTTTGCCGATTTGACTTTCATCATGTTGGTCTTTTTTCTTTTTTGTCTTTTACCACTGGTCAGAGTACAGTGTGATAAGAGGGTATTTATTGACCTTTAGCAAAGTAAAAAAGAACATTCCTTTATACAAATGGTTTGTTGGCTTCCACTGTTTTCCACACCAGGGCTACCTTCCCCTTGAAGGGGGGGTAATATAATAATAATATAATTAAT